>NW_013563319.1:0-261565 GCF_000968595.1 Rasamsonia emersonii CBS 393.64
GGGATTTACGCCCCGAAGATGGCTCCTCCTTCTTAGAAGCGCTAGGCTTTTGTTGTTGTTGTTGTTGCTTGCTGTTTGCTGCTGCTGCTGCTGCTGCTGCTGCTGCTGCTGCTGCTGCTGCTGCTTCTTCTTCTCAGGAGAACCCTTTTTGGGAGAGACGGGGGAAGAGACATCCTTGTTGTTTGCCTTCGCATCGCCAGTCAGACGACGACGCTTACCGCTACTACGAGGAGGCGTGGGTTCCTTTGCGGGTTCAGGCGAGGATTCATCCTCCTCATCAGACTCCTCACCCTCGGAAGCATCAGCTTGAGCGGCGCTCTCTTGCAGCTGAGCGGCCGCCTTGGCATTGTCATCATCAGGCACCGGAAGACCAGCCTTGTACGCCTTCATCTTCTCCTTGTAAACAGCCAGGTTGTCTGCATAAAGCTTCTTCCACACCTGGAAGGCGAGTCAGTACCACAAGACAGGCTTGGGAACGGCAAGATGAACATACCTCCTTCTGCGCCTCGGGCATTTCAGCCCAGCGCCTGGTGCCTTCATCCGCGACCTCCTTAGGCCTGGCGTTCGGGCCAAGTTCCTGAGCGATCTGGGCACGGTTGTGCTGCATATAGAGAAAGTATGGGGTCAAAGCGCGTTTGGGCGCATTGGGATCGTGCGGCGCGCGCTTTCGCTTCTTCTTCTCGCCCACCTCGGACTTGGCTCCGGGGCTTCCTTGGCGAGGGGCGGTGCCCAAGAGACCATTCTCTAGCAGGCTGCTGGTGATACCGCTCGTGATCCCGCTAGAGAGGACGCCGCTGTCCTGCGTGAACGAGCCACGGTTCAAGACGGTGTTGGCATGATTGATGTAGGCGCGCGACAGGTCGGAGACAGCAGATTGCAGAGTGGCGAGACTGACAATGACCTGCGAATATGTCAGTTGCTGCTGTTCTTGCGACTGAAGCGCAGACAGAGCGCGAATGCCGGCGCAGGCGGCGTTGGCGGAATCAGCGGCGCGTCGAATCGACCAGACCAGTTCCTCGGCGGACTGGCTGACGCGTCGCGGTGACGCAGCGCGGCTCGAGGACATGCTACGAGGGACAAGGGGGTGGGAATGTATGAAATGGACAAAGGGAAAAAAAAAATTCAGGGGAGGAACATGAAGGAGATGGGTGGTAGGAACTTGGCTGGACTCGCTGGAGGCCAGGGTAGGTAGGGTAGGTGTACCAAGGAAGGAGGGTGATGTCTAAAGGGTAGAGGGGATCGGGGTGGGTACCCCGATGCTTTGTTTACTGGGGGGGCGCGCGCAGTGGAAAGGGCGGGAGGAACACCAAAAAAAATTCCAGGGACTTACAGCATCGCGGGTACGGGTGAAGTCGTCAATATTGACGGTGACAATGGCGTCTTTGGCCTTGGAATCGTCCTTGCGAGACATTTTGATAGTTGGCAGAGGGAAGTATGCGCGAAAGAATGTGCAGCTGAGACCTCGTACGAGGGAGTAGTGAGGCGCCGAGTCTGGCTGCCGGACGGGATGAAAGGCGCTGAGCAGCGAGCGAGGTTAGGTTAGGGGGTGGCGAGAGCAAGAGGGGGAAGAAGGGAAGATTTTTTTTTCAGCAGGCGGATGGGGGGCGACGCCCACTAAATAGTAGTTAAGCGACGGGGGCCAAAGTTTGCCGCAACGGCTGGGATTTTTAACTGAACGCTTTTTTGGGGGGAGGGGTTGTAGTGGCCGTCGCTGCTTTAGTCCCAGGTAGGGCCTTTGCCGCGCCTTCCGAGGGCATTCAGGGCGAGGACTGCTGGCCGCCTGCCTGGGCTGTTGCTGCCGGTGCTTAGCAGCACGCCCGCTGAGTCCAAGGCAGCCGCCGGGCAGGGGCCTTCCGGGGTGGCACAGCGGCTTCCGGGCAGCCTGCAGCATGTGCGCCCGGGCGGCCCAATGAGGAGGCGCAGCCCGTAGGCACAGGTGACTGGCGCTGGCAGCAGCCCTCCCCAAGTCTTCGCAGACGGCTGCCCCGAGAGGTCCTGCAGCAGGGAAGCCCCCTTAGCACCCGCTCCTTAGGTAACATGCCTAAGCTCTCGCGGGCTCGGTCACTCGGTGAGCCTACAGACCCCCCGGCACCAGCGCTAAGCCCTCCCCGAGCGCCTCTGTCACACTGGGCCGCCCTTGGCCTGCTTTAGCGGGTCCTCGTCGCACGACTCGCCTTCTTTTTTAGCTAAGCCCACAATCCAGCTCCCGCCCTCACGTTCTTACTGCGGGTGTCCCGGCCTGCCAGCATGCTTGCGGTCTAGCCTGAACAGCACCCTCCTTCGTTGATAATGTCAATTGATTTCTCTCATTCACGACCTAAATCTGCGCTTCTCTAAACCACGCTTACTGATTATCTTCCTGCTGTCCTTCATTCAATGAGATCAGACACGAAGTCCTTAATCTTCAGACATCCTAAATCTGAGCGAAATGAAGCTGGACTTGGGAAAATCGAACGCGGTGTCCGAAGAGCTCTTCTCTTCAATCGCAAAGCCCTTATAAGAGACGTAGTATTCTCATTGCTGGCACAGTGGTGTTATCCCAAAACAAGCGAATCTTCAAACAAGAGACTCTGGAATGAGCAGTCAATAATCATAACCTTGTGTTTGGCAAACGCGCGTTCTTTCGAGGAGGATTCGCGCATCACACAATTGTTTTGGTAGACGAAGCACAGCTGGCGCGTGTGCCTGCTGCCCTGCCCCGCACCACACGCCCGTCCCTCGCCCAGTCCATTGGCAAGTTGGCAATGAGCAACGCAACAGTCTCAGCGGAACCAGCTTGGGCGGCCTCAATAACAATCATCGCTAATTAACCACTCTACGGAATGCTCCGTACTCTGTACTGTATGCGGCACTCCCGTCCCCCGAGGCGCCCACTACTGTACAGCCAAAGTTAACTGCAGCAGTCACCGAACGTGCTCCAGCATCCAGGCAAGAAGGTGTCTTGGAAGCACCCCTCCTTCTTCAACTTAGCGCCGCATTGCCTAAAAAGAAAACAAAGGAAGAAAAAAAAAGAAATTACTTACGACTTTGACAAAATTCATTAGCCTCTTCTTCTATTATTATAATGATTAGACTCGTGTTATAGAAAAACAAATGTCACTTTTTTCCAGCAAAGCGTCGAGTCATCCATTCATCTGCGCCAGCCTTTGACTCTAGAATCGCAATAGTATATATCTCTTTTTTTCCCTTTCTCTTTTACTTTTTCTTTCTGCTAAACTAAATCTTCATTGTTATCAGCCTGTCTCCTCGATTTGAATAATTAATACCCTTCCCACTAAACAATATCCAAAATGGTTGGCGTGCTCAAAGCGCGTTATTATTATTATGCATCCACCACGAATATGACTCCGTAGGGCAAGGCAGGCTGGCCAGTACCTTACCGCTCGCTACCCCGCAAAGATCTCCCGGTCCGCCTATACATACCTAGGACTCACTCCGGACTCCGCACTCCATGACAGCATAACTATACCGAGTACCTAACCCATATCCGTAGATCGACAAGCTCCCGTTATAGGGGCTGGAGCTTGCAGACCGTAGAGTAGATCTACCTATTCCTAGCTATGTAGCTCTGCGATCAGCCTCCATGAGAGAGTAGTTATCAGATATCATATCATATCATATCAATTCCCTTCTACCAGCCCAGCCACCCACATATAGTTGTATATCGTCCAATTTCACCCACTACTTACCTACCTACCTACCTAGGTAATTAGTTAACTGAGATGGATGAAGTCCTAAAACACCTACCTACCTGACTGAGGCCGAGCCGCTATCTATCTATCTACATCGGTTAGGTAGATATTACCAATTAGCGGAATTGACGATCTTTTACGCACTCCTTTTTGATTTTTGTTTTTTACTTGAAGTCATCAATTTGAATAAATGCCTTCTTTTAATGACGATCTCTCCGTTCTTACTTCTCTGCAGATACATCCCATCTAACTAATAGTCTCAACAAATAAATATCGCGGCACAGCAATACAGTATAATAGAAAATAAAAAAAATAGAACAATATAATAATAGTACAGTCGATTCCTCAACTCAGAATAAATAGAATTGGATGTGCCGAACTACCACTGGTACGACCTCTCTGGTACATACTAGGTAGGTTAGGTAGCTAGGTAGCTAATCTAGGAGTAATATCGAGCGTTAATAGTTAAATTTGATTTTTTCACCCCTTTCCAACTCACCACACTCTTCTTACTATTACACTTTAGTTAGGTAGATAAATAAAGTTGTGTTTGTTCCTTTTTCTTTCTTTTTTTTTTTCGTCAACTCACCAAATTAATTAGTTTATTTGCGACGGTATACTACGATGATATAGATATATATAGGGAGGGGTTTATACAAACCTACATAGCAGGTATCCATATAGAGAGAGTAAGTGAGTCCTCAGTCATCTGTTGAACGTACATACGTACAGTACCTACCTACAGAGTTCCACAGATTTCATTACTGCGACATCTGTACTGACAGTACTGTGCATAGACATGTACCTCTGCTCCGGGTAGATACATCTTCGGGAAAATATTCAATGATCCTAGCCCTAGCTAGATGGGGATATATTCAGTTTAGGTATGCACCGTTATTTTGCCAATGCTACCAACGAGACAGGGTAAAAAAATATCAAAAAATAAACGGCGATATGCTGTTCTACGCTAAGGTACTACGCATATATATAACATTCAATGCTAGTTTTTACTTCGTTCTCCGTTCTGCATTTCCTTGGTTTGTTCTATAGTTGTTGCTAGACCGGTTCTGCCAGACTGTAATTCTGTAAGGACAGTATCTTGTACAGTACAGTACATTTCTGCTAGCTACTGAATATAGCCAGACTAGATCCTAATCGCACTCTATTCCACAATGTGAAATAAAGTTCTAGACTGAAACCCCCGATTAAAACTTGTAGACCTGGTCCTTGCTGTAGCCCAGCTCCTTCAGGATGCCGGTCAACTCTCCCTGATCCTTCGGGCTCACCTTGGGCCCGCTGATGGCCTGGTACATTCCAGGAGGACCGCAGACGAACACCTTAATGTTCTCCTCCTTGGGCTCCGGAAGCACTGTCTTCAGAAGCTCCTTGGTGATGTAGCCCTTTCCGCCAGTCCAGCCCTTGGGAGGCTTGTCCAGAAGGTAGAAGACCTTGAATCGCCGAGGGTAAGTGTTCTCCAGTTCATCCAGTTCCTTCCTCAGAAGGATGTCGTCCTCAGTGACGTTGCCGTAAACCAGAGTAACCTTGGTCTTGTCCTCCGGGTTCTTGAAAATCGCCCGGATCAGCTGGTACATCGGCGTGATACCAGTACCTCCGGCGAGAAGTGCAATGTGGTTGTGCTTGTTGGGCTCCCATTGATACTTGGGGACCGGTCCCTTAAAGTCGACGCTGTCACCCACCTTCAGGTTGTGAAGGTACTCGGACATAGGACCAGTGGGATAGCGCTTGACGACGAGGTCAAGGTACCCGGGTTGATCTGGAAACCGGTTAGGAAATGTACCAACAGAAAACAAAGAAAAATGCATAGTCGTACCTTCATCCGAGATAGGGGTGTATGGGCGGATAATGGCCTTGTCTCCATTTTCAGGCTTGAATTTTGTAAGGAGGGCAGCTAACGTTATCTCCAGTAAGCATAACGAAGCTCGAAAATTCTGCTTTCACAGGGACGACTCACAGGCAACCTGCACACCCGAGACGGCATCCTTGTCCGGGAACTCGAAGCGCAATCGCTTCGTGTTGTGGCTCAGGTCTTCGGTTGCTCCCAGCTTCAGGCCAATCCATCCCTGGTCGCCGCCAACAAACACCTTCGGGCGCTCCTTAGGCTCTGCGGACGCGTTCTGCTGTGTGTATCTGTACACGCCGACACCCAGACCAATGGCACCGATTGCGAGGGCGATGGGCTTCAGGTTGTTGCTCTTGGGAGCCTCGGTGGAGTATTTGCGAAAGCTCTGCGCGCCGGCTTAGCTCAGTCTGAACGCGTACCGATGTGGGTAGGTAGGGAGGGCCATCTTACCTGTCTCGCAGGCTGCGAGAGTCTGAAGGCTGACCGCGCGAACATCTTGGATGGGTGACTGGAGCAATTGCAGACGGTCAATGGCTGGTGTGCTGCAAGGACGAGATGACAAACACATGGTTCGGAAGCCGGTCCAAGGTTGCTGGGTCGGAGCTCGCGACTCGAGCATTCCGAGGGGCGGGCGGATCCATGACGCAATAGCGTATGCTCACCAGACAAGCAGCCAATTGAAAGAGCCTTTGAATCCTGGAAATGGTCGAGTATTGAGCACCTTAGGAAGCAGTAACTGGTTTCAGGCAGTATTTCTAAGGTCAATTCGTTGGTGTCTTGTCTGTATTGTAGTTGGATTGTCAATAATGTCTTAGGTAAGCCAGCAGTCAAATTCCCGATTTGAAATACTAAAAAAATAGCTGTCTTTGAAAAACAGAAGGAAATATCTAGGTAGATTATCAGTGCTTATCTTTCGTTTGCTAACCAGGGTCTGCTTCTCGAGCTGTTCCTGTAAAGTTCCTTAGTAAATTGTTCACCCATGGGTAAACTGTAAAGTGGTAAGCTGTAGCCCCTCAAGGCTACTATTTTCCGTATTTCCGTGTTCCCGCTAAGTTTATCAACAGCTTGTCGCTGCATACATGACATATGCCAAGTATCGGGCTTAAATTGGCACTGATATTGGAATATTGTTTCAATTGTTTCAATGTCTGTCCTGAAGTCCCCTTGGGAGGGGTTATTTTTATCGCATTCGCTCAGAACTTTCCTCCGACTGAATTCCAGTCGATCAAACACGCAATACGATTTGATCATTTCCAGCAATTGGAGCAAGAAGCATACGCGTATTTCTCATTATTACCACAAGAACCTGGAAATGTGTTTTCCCTTTTCGTATCTTTGAATCATGATATTAGAATAATTGGGCGATCAGAGTACAGAGGGTTGGAGTAGAGGGCAATATAGCACCTTCACAAGTTCCAACTCAACCTCCGCAGGAGACAGATCGTGAAGAAAATAATTTTTGATATCATTTGTAAAGGGCACCGCTGAGGACTAACATCACATAGAGACCATCTTTCCCTACACCTAGGGTAGCCAATCCATGCCCTTTTGTTTTCCATGCTTTTGTCCCAGATGCATCTTATGGCCATAACACAGTCATTCACCCACAAACCTTCTCCCCCTAAAAGAAACACATCACGCTTATGCGAAGGTGGACGGTCTCGAGTAAGCGAAGACCTTCTTCCCGGGCAGCTTGGCGGCACGGTGAGGGAGAGGGAACTTGAGGTTCTTGGCAACGAGCTGCTTGAGGTAAGGACGGCGGATGTTCTCCTTGTCGATCTCAGCAACGCGGAGAATCTGAAAAGAAAGTCAGTAAAGAATTGGGCCACAATTCAACTGGCATGTGGCTTACGTGAATGGAGCCAAATCGGGCACGGTGACGAGCAGCCATGTCCTGGTACAGAGCCTCAACGGCGTCGGTTCGGGACAGCTCACGGAACTCCTTGTACATGTTGTGGGTGCCGGAGCGAGAGTCGTAACGAAGCCAGATGCCATAGTTCTTGATCTTCAGGGGGCGCTTCTCGTGGATCTTCAAGGGACCGGTGTGTTAGTTCACACTCAATTTTCCATACCCACATGGCGAGTGACACATACCACATTGAGGCTGACGATCTCACCGTTGGCCTTCTTGATCTTCTTGAGCTTCGTCAGGAAGTACCAGAACCGCGACTTAGCCACGACGGGGTTGGGCGCGAAGATGCGCATGCGGTACAGCTTGGGCGTGGGGTTTGCCTCGGTGGGCAGATGGCGCCCGATGACCTGGTACTCGTTGAGACGCCCTGCATCAATTCCGTCAGCTCCCATGATTCCTTATTCCCGGCGTGATTGTCATCGCATCAGCTCGATTCCCCGTCCGCCAGACGTCAGAATTTTCGTCGTGTATTCTGTCAAACTCCGAAACTTTCACAAAGCCGAACAGCCCAAAATAATTTCAGCATTGCCATCCTCCACCAGCCTCACCCAAACCCTCGATTTTTTTTTGCCAGCATAAATACACGCTTTCCGTGCCATTTGGTCTTCCGGCAGTGATTCGCTCTTCGAGGTTTTCGTTCGACGTTCGCGTGACGGTACAGGAATCGAGCCGCACAGACGACATAACTAGTAGCGCAAGAAAACAGTAGACTTACCCATCTGCAAACGTATGTTAGTAAAACGATGCCACAGACAATATGGGTTCGGTCTCACTTACTTTTGTTGAGGTTCTGGTGACTGAGTCTCGTGAGAGAGGTGTGCCGATGACTGAGTGTCGCCCGAAATTGAGGATTTGTGAACTTCTTGTGCTAGGGCTGTGGCCCTCCGCTAAGCGAAGTGGAGGCTTGAATGTGGACTAGCCTGTTTGGGGTCGCCAGCTGGCCTGGACCAATGAGCTGTCAGTCTGCATGGGGTTCCACCAGTCACGGGCCGTCGGCGCGTCGCGCCCTCATCAATCTCATCATGCTTGGAGGGGATTGGTATACTACTATATGCCTGCGAGGATGCATGTCCATGAATTCCATTATCTGGCTATTCAGAAATCCTAATTCGCAATTTCTACCAGATCGATAGAAAAAAAAATCTGGCCATGGCATCTGTTTTTGCTGATTTTAAAGCGGCCCAAACCGCCGGTTCCGGCCCTCAGCTGGCCGCAGCAATCACTCCAACTGCAACTCCAGAGGACCCAGATCGATTGCGTTCTTTCTATAACTCAACTAATAGCGCAAAAGCTTCCACGGATATTCGCCATTTTCTTCTTCAAGATCGAACAACAGGTGTGAAATTACCTAAGCAAGAGGGAAATGCCTGGGTCAACATCTTCACTGCGTTCTGGACAGCTGCTGGAGAGATAGTCAAACTTGAGGAATCCTCACCAGAAGGTAGCTGGTCGAAAGTATTCGAGGCCTGGAAAGAAGTGGCCAATCAACTTATCAGAGGTTATTCCACGGGAAGTCTTCAGGCATGGACCGTGCCATGTCTCTATGTTGTTGGTAAATATCTGCGAGCATTTGCCATTAAGGCAGACGCGGAATCCTCTCAAGACCCGGGGTCGTTTGGAAATGGATTCCAGGACGATGTTGTGGCCAACGTTGAAAAGAACGCGCAGCTCGAGGAGGCTGCCAGAACCATCAACCGCATGTTCACCCTCTGTCTTAGCGACAGGTAAGTGTTTATGGGAGGTCACTTGTGATGGTGACTGATTTCCGGATGCAGAGCTCCAATCGAAGAGTCACGAAAATGGGGGATTTACGGCACCACAAATCTCTTGTTCAAGACATATTTCAAGGCATGACCCTTCTCCAATTTTGTTCAGTACGGAGGACTAACTTTATGCCATAGCTGAACCAAGTTGAGCTGTCAAGGAATGTCCTTCGTGCTCTAGATGCGTCGTCTGGGGATATTCCTGATTTTGATGCCTTCCCCAAGTCTCACATTGTTACGTTCAAGTACTATGTTGGAGTCATCTGCTTCTTGGAAGAAAACTATGCAGAAGTGCGTAGCTTCTCTTATCAACCGGAAAGCTGACCATACTGACTGTCCTTAGGCGGAGGAGCACTTGACTCAAGCATGGCAGATGTGCCATAAGGATGCCTACAAAAATAGAGAGTGAGCAATTCCTTCTACGTGGGACTGCATACGACTAACCTGGACAAGATTGATTCTTACCTATCTCGTGCCTTGCCATATCGTCACCACGCATACGCTACCAAGTCGCAAACTTCTTGAACCGTTTCCTCGCCTCGAGAATCTCTTCCGTCCGCTTTGCCAATGCATTAAGCGAGGGGACCTTGTCGGGTTCGATGCAGCCATGTCGGCCGGAGCAGACGAGTTTGTCAAGAGGCGTATCTATCTGCCGCTTGAGAGGGGCCGTGACCTGGCTCTTCGCAACCTTTTCCGGAAAGTGTTCCTTGCTGGAGGATATGACGAACCCAAAGACGGGCAACCACCTATTCGACGGACACGTGTCCCCGTCGCTGAATTTGCCGCAGCCTTGCGGATTGGAACTAAAGCCGAGGAAAAATCACGGGTTGACATGGACGAGGTCGAATGCCTCTTGTCTAGTCTGATCTACAAAGTGAGTGGTTACTACATGTTCTGAGCTGTCTTGCATAGATGGGAACGAAAATGACTAACACTATTCCTAGAATCTGATGAAAGGCTACATTTCCCGGGAACGAGCCACTGTTGTGCTCAGCAAGAATGATGCTTTCCCGGGCACTGGCGTCTAGATACGATTTCAATTGACGTGGCCTCGATAACTCTTACGGTAGATGACTCTGCGTCTTGTGTTATGATCAGCTTTCACCTATCTATCCTTTTGTCTGGCACAAGACCTATCCCGTCACGTGTATAATATTATGACAGCACGTGATCTACGCAACTGACTGCACGTGCTGATATTGTTATGACACTTTGCAGCTTAGGCCTTTGGAGTCAAGGCGCTGTAAAGGGATTCGCTAAGGCCACATCCATCACATGCATTATCCCACCTTGCTACATGCGTTGGGTTCACCGTATCACCTATAGTGGACTTGATCAGTGACACATACTGTCGGAACTCGATCCACAAGACACCTACCTTATCATCATCATCATGCAGGTACTACTGCACGGGCCAGCCTCGAGCTTGACTCCTGGAGAGTCGGCGTGGAGGGATTGACTAGCCGGGTCATTTTGCCCTGTTGCCTGTGCCATGCAGCCTTTTTCGTGTCTGTTGTGTCCTCAGCGCTCTCCTTGTAGGGCTGCCGATGACTCATAGTGATCCCTGGCCTAGACTCATACATTCAAGCAGTGTCATGCTTGCAAGGATCTATCTGACAGGGTTATTATTACACGCACACATCACATATCCCTTGGGCATTCTTTCACGATTACAAACACTGTATCTATTAAGCTCCGACAATCCGAGCTAGCTAGCAGGGTAAGGCAGGTGTATCTCTACTCAAGAAAGATTAGAAACGGTAACCCGTCACAAAAAAAAATAGTCACCATTTCTTTTTATCTGATCGTATTCCAGATACCTACCTTTTTTTCTCAGTAAATTAGTTCCCGAATAGCACGCACTCACTGCTATATTGTAGCCCCAAAATACAATGATTTATATTATCATTCTTTTTCCATCATCGGGCGATTAATCAGTCAGTTAGCCCGTCTTCCATATTTTTTTCCCCAACTTATTGGCTGGCCATCTCATTTTCATGCTTTCTTTCCTTTTTCGTCTCGTCTCTCCAAATTAGATAGATAGACAGATCAATCAACGATACAAAAGCACAACAACAAAAACAATCAAGGAATTTTTTTCTTATAAAAAGAAGGAGGAGTATGTTATTGTTATCGTTATCGTACATGTTCGTACAGTACATACAACTAGTTACATTCTGGCCTGGGGAATCGACAAAACTTATACAAAACAACATGATCAACCGGAAAAAAAAGAGGGGAATAAAGAAAAAAGAAAATTCATCCCAAATCCTCCAAGTCAGATTCTTTTTTTTTTCTCCTGGGGACTTCATCTCCCTTTCATCCATTCCACTGCCTGCCCATTGCCGTAAGCCAATCGATACATAAACCGAAAGATCAGATTAATATCACTTGTTGGTTAGTTGAGGAGAGGAAGGGGACGTTCATTTCATCATCAAAGCTGAAGTCCTTCTTCCTTGAACTCACACAGATGGTAATAAGCAATTTAGTGGTACATAAGAGGGGGAAAAAAGACATTATAATGTGACAGGTTTTGCAGACCGGAGACAACTTGAACCG
The DNA here is from genome assembly GCF_000968595.1 of Rasamsonia emersonii CBS 393.64. Lineage (NCBI taxonomy): Eukaryota > Fungi > Ascomycota > Eurotiomycetes > Eurotiales > Trichocomaceae > Rasamsonia > Rasamsonia emersonii. The sequence continues at coordinate 11,788 of NW_013563319.1, forward strand.
AGAGGGAATAATAAGCTCGTAGAGTTACTGAATGAGTGGGGGTGCCAGACCTGCATAGTCTCGAGGGAGTGGCGACGGACGTCAAGTCAAGTCAAGACAAGTCGTGATTAACGGGAGAAAGGAGATTTGGAGGCGGCGCTAAGGTCATCCTGTCGTAGAATAAGAACAGCATGATTAGTGAAAAAATGACCAATGGTCATCAGCATGAGTTTACAAAGACCAACCATGTGGTTGCACATTGCAACGAAGAGGTCGAAAAAGAGTTTGCCCCCCTGCTCCATTTCCATCTGCATCGTGCCGCTCCGCTTGAAGGTGGACCTGCAGCGGATGATCAGGGCCAGATAATGGGCGCGGAGCTTGGAGTCCGTGTCCGGTGTATTGGAGTATGCATATCTCGCGCTGGAGAGGATGGTGCTGCATTGGATGCCGGATTGCAAGCCTTGCTTGCGGAGGGCTAGACGCTTCAGCTCCGGCAGGTTGTATCTTTCTGCGGCACAACTGACGGAAATTCATGAGCCCCTGAATCAGCTTTGGTCAATTAAGGTGAGAAACTCACTAGACGGCAGTATCTTTCAAGACCACCGCGCCGGTATTCTGGTCGATAATGGTGGGCTCCCTGGTTTCCCCATCAATATCCATTCTGTCGTCTTCTAGCTCCCAGGTATTACGCCGCTTGTTGTGTATGAGTCTTGGATAGTAGTCGCCCTTGTAAAGATATTCAAGAACGCAGGAGAGGATTTCAGGCTGCTCGTCGGGCAAGTTGATCCGCTTGCTGTGAGACTCGAGGAACTGGCCGCGACAGCACGCTGCGAAGAAAGGGGAGACGCATAGGACATCTTCGTGGGCAGCAAAGAGACGTTGTTCAGGCCCAACGCAGATGGTGACGATGGCAGAAGTCAGGGTGCTGAAGACGAGGCTCTCAATTGTTGTCTCTTCAGTAAAAGGCGTTGATTAGACTTACCTTCCCATAGGAGGGGTGGCCGGCTTTTCGTCCCTTTCTGAACGGTGTGAACCGGTCGCATGTTCCCTGAACGACCTCTTCGTTCGAGATGACGATTTACCGGCTCGATATTTGGATAAAAAACTCTCTGAACGACCATGGGATGTCTTCTTGTCGAACATTTTCAATGGCTGCACTATGCCGTTTTTTTCTTGGTTCTGGCAGCAGGAATGGTCTGGCACAGGATGAAACAGTGGAAGACTCAATCCTCCATATGTTATACACTATTACACAGGTCTTTGCTGCCAGGTGTTCTCATCTGTGTTCTCGGGACCCCTACCAGCCAGACATCAGGGCGACGGGCGATTGAAAAGCAGAGGCAACATCTCAGCATCTTGCCACCGAGTAAGGGAGCAGAGACGGCTTTAAGTATTCCGTAGGTCATCGATCCTCCAGGCATCATCTTTCGGACAGTGTGCTCAGGGAGCCATGGGTGAGCCGACTCTGCCGATCTAATATTCGAGGCTGCGAGCTGAGACGCGTCGTCGCACGCGTTAAGTGGTTTTGGGCAATCGCCAAATGCACGCGTGGTCACGGGACCGAATCAGAACGCTGGCCGCGACCTTGCGTCGAGTCATCGACAGGGACAGAGTTTGACTAGCAACGGGATCCTGCTGAGCGGAGATGCCCGGTTGAGCATGGGGGGCGAGAATATGAATCACTGTCTCGGGCTGGTGACTGGTAGAGCTGCCGCTTGCAGGGATCCTGGCCGTCGGTGCCGCTTGCTGCTGGTGGCGTTGCTTGGCGTAAACTCTTGGAGGAACTAAGAGATGTCGTGCAAAGAGCTTCGAGGTTTCGATAGCTCTCTGTTCTAGATTAGAGAGGTCTGATCAATTGATCGATGACGTTGGGACAGCAGAAAGCGTTAGTGAACTGCTTTTCCAGTCGAACCAATGTTCCAGTGATCACGAGGGCCGGGTTGAGGAGGTGGGGAAGCAGAGGAGCTAGCTCTCAAACTCACGGTGTAGCATTACCAGCTGCCTTAGCAGGCACCTGCTGCCACGGATAAGGGACCAACAACGTGGATAATGTTCCTTAAGATGTGCTAATAATGCTACAGCTGCATTCAGCCGAGTCCTGGCAAGGAATCAAGGATGGTCAAGATCAGCACCTTGCAGGCAGCCACTTACCCCACCACCATATCAAGGATCAATACATGTGCACCGTATCGTCTACTGGGAAGTTGTAACCTTCTACACCTCCCCCGTCGAGTGAGGGCGGATCCTTATCACAAGATTTCAAACTCATCTGATTGAAGCATTTGAATCTGAGCAGCAAAGAGGTACAGTTCTCTACATGTCACGTACCGAAGCAACGGTAAGAGGCTGTGGCAGACTCCGCATATACGTCAAACTTGTATTACTATCCGTACATACATCACACCAGATCGAGATAGCCTCATCTTCTGGGACATGACATGTAGTATATGATGGCGTGGACAAAGAACTGCCATTATTAGACTCCCCGTGTTTCTGAAAGATGTTCATCATAACTATGTAATATATTTCGATAAGAGCTAAAGCATATGCTCTGCAATAAGATTCCCTATACACGAGTCAACAATGTCATAACGTATTTATTCCCGTAACACCAATATGATAGAACGCCTGGCAGCCTTTCCGACTCCATTCGATGGCCCCAATTCCAGAGATCAAAACCAAACGCCCTCTCAATTCCCCGACTAGAAACAAAAAAAAAGACACAAAAAAAAGAAAAAAAGGTTAAAAAAAAAAGGTCTGTTTATAGGAACACCTTGCGCGCGTCCCTGGGGTGGCTCTCGTTGGGGCAGTAAGGGCATTTGAATTTGCTACCCTTGCTCAACCGTGTGAGGGACTCTTGCGCAATGACATGACCACATGGCATCATCATCGGCGGATTCTGATCGGTGGTCTGTTCCTTGGAGACGGGACATACGAAAATCGAATGGAATAGATACGATGGCGGAAGGGGAATTTCGACCTGGTTCGAGGAGAGACAAGGTCAGCTCGGATCATCCTATATACAAGGTGAGGGAAGGCAGTAGGTCTTACTGGTAGCTCGTTCTGCGAGGTCCACTCCGTCCTCTTGGCCTTCATTATGGTTTGCAGCTTGAGAAGGGTAGGGAGCGCGATGGCCCCGGCGGTTGCCGCAATGTACAGAGGGGAATCCGCAGAAAGCCCCAAAAGCGAGCAGAACTCTCGGGTAAAGGAGTGCGCAACATCCGTCCAGGCAGTCGGGTTGTTGAATATGGCCCTGTAGGGCGAATCCTCGAGATTGGGGCAGAAGGCCATGGCTCCTATGAGCTGCTGGACTTCCCGCTGATATCGAGGGAGGAAGACATGAAATTCCCTTCTGGCATACTCCAAGGCGGCCTGTCGACCGGACACGAATGACCCCTGTCGGTCTTTCCCACCATGAAACAGCCAGACAAATTGGAGCCTACAAAGCTCAAATTCGAGATTGCTGCCCCTTGCCTCCAAGGCTTCTCTGTGTTCCCTCGCCCATTGTATGGCTGGCAATAAATTCGACTCCTCCTTCAGCTCATGTAGAATCTCATACATGTTGGCGAACTGCTTGCGAATTTCTCCGGACTGAATCTGCTCCAGTGACAGAGCATCTGCATCTTCGGGGCGACCTTGCCCGTCATTTCCAGGCTGGGCAGATGCCATCTTCTCTGAGACCTCTGAGAGAAACGTAGCTGCCACCGAAAACTGGCCTTCTCGCAGGAGATGCATGGCTATCGCTCGGTTCACGAGCGCGGGCGAAGACGAAAGGGCGTCATATTCGATGCTGGGTAATGGACGATCTTTGAATAACTAGCACGGAGGAGTCAATAGAACATCCTAGTGCCCGGAAGAGTTTCTCCTGAACCGCAGCTCACCTTGTCGAGTGCTTTCGTGTACTTGTTTAAGCTGCTATGGGTTTCCTTTAGACTCTCGTTCGTGGCGTCGAAGGATGCCTTCACGGGATTCTGGAGCTTGGCCAACGTGATCGAAGCCTTTGTTGGATCTAATGGGAGCGCGTTAGCAAGCACAGCAGCCAGCGGCGGGAGGGGCAGGTCGACGTACCGGCGGCAATGGTATCGCGTGCTTCCTGAAGCAGATCGATGGTCGCCTGGACATCGCTGATGCCCTTGGAGCTCTGCAGGCGCTTCCAGAGGCGCTCATGCTCCTTCTGAACGAGGTCCATGGTGCTTGCGGCGGCAGGGGACGTTACCGCTGGTGGATGATCGGGGGTGTGCGAAAGGCCATAAGCCGGCGAGTCTTCTGGCGGGCGGAGCGACTGCTCGTTCACAGGCGTGGAGGGTGGCGGTCACGGGCCTGGGGCAGCCGGTGGGTTTGGTTCTGCCAGCCTATAACTGCAGTTGCCGGCGGTGCAGTGGAGACCCCGTGCCAGCAGCTCCCAGGCCGTCCGCAACCACAGCATCCCCGATGCCCCAGAGACCAGCGCCTGGTACGGAGTACTCGAGCGATACGTTTAAATACGTACCTGGTGCCTGGTGCCCTTGGTGGTAAATGCGTGCTTGCAGTGCCAGGACTGGCTCCGGCTTCCCGTCCGCCTGTCTGCCTCTGCCGAGGTGACGTCGTCGGTCGACCCTGCTCCATACGTCAGGCCGGACCGCGAACCACGACCACCACACCGCCCACATGCCTCCGCCGTCACGGCGCTGGCTCGTCTCCAGTCTGTGAATCAAAGGCCGGATGTTGCAATGAGAACCCAATGTCCAGCCTTCTAGGGTCCAGCGCAATTCCTTTCCCTCCCAGCTATGCTTCGTGTTTCTTTCATTCGACGTCTATCCCAAAAGGCCCGTCCGGGCCGGCTCCTCCCTCCCTCTCTCGAAACGACTCTCAACCGATCGAGCTCGTATAGAAGATAGTGTGACCGCCACAGTCCCTGTTCCTCATACGCGTGGATCGCGCCCTCGCCATGGCGGCGGCTGCTGAGCAGACAAACCCTCAGGCAGCTTCGTCCACACCGGGCCCGGGTCAAGGCAACAACATTATCCGTCAGTCGCTTGATGGAGAAGGCCATGTTTCTCGTGCCCGCGGTTTTGCAGAAGAGTCCGCTCACAAACAACACCAAAAACTCGTTCTACCGGACCCTGTTGCGTTCCGTTACCTGGAGGAGGATCCCTCGACCACCGTGTTGCATCGACGGACGATATTGCAGGGCTACGAGATATACATTGTCGAGCAATGGGCTTGCTCTAGAGTTCATCCGACATTTATCATCACAACATATACTGGGGATCCCTCACACCGAGTGGTAGTTGGGGTTCTCAGTGTGCCGACCGATAGAAATGCCTGGTCGCCGCGGTTGAAACTCTACTTCCACGCCGTGGAGCAATACCATGCAGGCTGGAGAGACACGGATCTGGGGAGCCTTATGGTGACCAATTTGAGCTCTTTTCCGTCGGCCCTTACTGTCGTTCCGGTCCCAGACGGTGATGTCAAGAAGCATACAGAGGAGTTTATCGTCAATGAAAATCTGAAAAGGCTCGGTTGCTCAGGGAGGGCCGGATTGAAGCTGCAACCTCCTTCCCTCGTCGTAGAGGCCAAGTTTCACCAGCTCTACCGGACCAGTGAGCGGGTCCCCCTGAATACGGCGGTGGTGGAACTGGTGAAGCAATGCCAGATTGCGCTTACCATCTTTGACAAGCTTGCGCCTGAATATGTAGACGGCCTCCTATGTGATGTGACAGAGAGGGCAATAAGCGATTGGTGGGCGGACATTGGAACAGACCTTTACAACATTGAACCGAGTGATGGTACCCTTGGACCAACGACCGTCTCCGCACTACTAGGCACGTTTATGGGGGCTCGCAATCGACTCCATGCCTTTGGGGCTCCCGTCCCCAAGGATGTCTTTGATGTTTCCGCTCTCAAAAGAGGAATTGGGAGCTTCCAGAAATCACAGAAGATGGAACGGACGCGGAGACTGGATCGCCAGACTCTGGACAGGCTCCATCGCGTAACGGCCAAAGCAGCAAGTTCAGAAGGCTGGACCGAAGCCGTAAAGTCCACTGTGGCAGAACTGAGCGGGAAGGGAGGCGAGATGGTCATGGGCATGGTAGGAGGTCGAGATAAGGGCTCCATCGCCGACATTGAGACCCTTGATCTGGAACGTTACGCACAACTGGTCACCGGAGAAAGGTCCAAATGGCTCTGGCAGGGTAAACCTCCCAAAACCGGGTTCACCCATGGACACGAGAACGTCCCAAGAGCCGAAGATCTGGTATTTACGAAAGATGACCAGGGAGGCTATGTTTGGACAAGTCGGAAGCGACGTCCCGACTTCGACCCCACCGCCAACCGTGTTGTGCAAGATTTAGAGCGTTCGGGGAAGCCCACCGATTCAGAGCCGCCCGAGGACCGAGATCAATTTGGAAAGATAGTGTCGAGGAGTCTTACCGGTAAGGTTTCAGACGCTCGTGCTGGGTTTGGTAGATTCAAAGATGCTGTCGGACTACCCGGTCTCCGGTCCCATCATCATCACAAGCATAATAAAGATGGTGTTGACCTAGAAAGCGACCTTGCCTATCACACTGGGATCGACAGTGAAGCTGAAACGCCCGTTTCCAAAAGCCTAAAAGAACCAACGGCAGAGCATGAGGAGAGTAGCAAGAAAGATACCCAGAACGGTCCAGCAGAAGATCTCTCGAAGCCGTCATCGACTTCTCAATCGCAAAAATCGGTCCCTCCCCCTCCGGAGATACATGTTCAACCAGAGGACTCGTTGGAAGAAACGCCCATATCGCCCTCTTACGCAGTTTCTCAAGATCCAAAACTACAATTCTCTCCACAGGAAGAGGGCGAGAACAGTCTTTCTCTGTCCAAGTCACGATCGACCGAAGCCCCAAGTGACCAGGTGCAATTGCAAGGGTTGGCATTCAAGTCTCTCCGCCGCTCTCAAAGCACTCCCCAGCTAGTCCCCGAAGAGCGGGTCAAGTCGTGTGACGCGCGTTGGCCTCGACATCTGTCTTTCAGCACGGTGGAAGAAGTGGTGCTTGTTTGGGAAGGTTTCCGTACGCCGCAAATCAAAAAGGGTGCTACGACGAATTTAGAGAGCGCAATTCTCCAAGAGGACGCATTGTTCTCCGATGCGCAGATCTTCGGTTCTAGGGTGTTGGAATTGAAAGATAAGACTGCGCCTTGGGTGGAGCAGCAGGTCGACTCCGTTGAATATCTGCATCGCAAGGCCAACTCTCTGCAGGAGGAATTGAGCTTCGTCTACCCAGAACGCTTTGAAGAATATCAGTCCCTCAGGGAGCGGATGAGTCAGTTGCTCGGAGAAGAGGGTTCGCAACTCACAGAAGGGTTGAAAAAGGTCGAATTGCTAGGCGCCAAGCTCGACTACGAGCTGAATGTTCTCGAGTCCAAAGTTGAAGACGTCGAACAAGGCCTGCAAGAGTTCGAGCGACATGTGGATGAGATCGAGACGAGGGTCAAAGACTTAGTCCAAGGAGAACGAAAAAAGGATACCTCCTGGTTCTCTTGGGTTGGAAGGAAATTCGGTCGCATGTGATGCATTGCATTGGGGGAGTCCAGGCAACTTCATTCAAGAGACTGCATATTCCTTTCACTGAGTATATAATAGCATACTGTACATATTTCGATTACCGGCCTTTCTGATAGTGAATAGAGCTACTGCATGGCCTTCCGGACCACGCTAATTCATGAGTAGAATAATAAAACATGAGAGAATTCAACCCGGCCATAAGAAATCCCCAAATCGACCAACACTGAATACAGCTTTCCCCTCTATCATGCCCTTGCATATAGGAATCATACAAAGCATTGATCAGGTCAGATCTCCTCGTGTAGATACCGACGGAACTTTAGGAGTCGAACAAGACCATCCGCGCGAAGATCGAAAATTCCCTTCTTTCTTTCATCTTTTTTGTTTACATTCCAAAGCCCATACCAGCACCCTGTTTGCCGGCGGCCTCGGACTGCATCTTCTCGCTGACCTTGATGTTGACCTCAAAGAACTTGGCGACGCAGCGGTCCAGGCAGACGGATTCGCCTTTGTTGAGATCGCCTTCGCGGTAGTCCGGGGGGATGCATTTTTTCGTGCAGGATTGGGTCAGGCTGAAGATGAGATAAAATAATGGTTAGCAAAGGTATGGACTGTAAGAACAGAAAGTGTCCCGATGCAGAGCTACCAGAGCAGCGAGTAGTGCACTGCAGGTTAAAAACGAACTTACCGGTTGAACATATCAGAGACCATTTCCACCTCCGTTTCTGCCGCAGCGATCTTCTGCTCTGACGTGACCTGAGGACGTCCACCGAAGAGGAAAGACATTTTGGATGATAATAAGGATTAGGTATTAACAACTGTAGAGCCAAAAAAAAAAGCAGCGGAAGAGTCGGTTTCGGGTATCCTGGATTAAAACAATTAGCATTGGCGATTGCAATGTCCTTGTGCATATGTGAACATACCGTTAGCTCTGTTGGAGGCAGTTGTTTTGACGCTGACAGTATTGCTATTATTATTGCAATCGAAATCTCTTGCAACTCGGTCGCTGCAATCTCGGAGTCGGACGCGCGATGAGCGGAGGCCCACCGGAAGGAGGGAGGAGCTTGGACCAACTCCGCAACTCGATAGATTTTTCTCGCTCGGGAAATCCCAATTCAAAGTCCATCTCCTCACACATCAGTGTTCGACACGTAGTATCTCCATCAAAGCAGATGCTGTCAATTGGTCCAAGGCGGGCATCTCAGAAGTGTCTGGATGGACTGTTCTTGAGGTGGGTTTGATTTTTTTTTCTTTATTTTCGGACTAATTCTCTCTTTTATGATGACACCCTTATTTTTCCAGAACCGCTGCACTTGATGCTTGCATGCAAATGCAAGGCAAATGAACGCTACTGGAGCCATATCCATTTTGCAACTGACAATTGAGTCTTGTCGTATTCTGTTCTTGCCAACATGGAGTGTTATTCCGCGTGCTGACCGCGAGTACTGTTAGGACAGGGCCATGTGCTGTTTCTCGAGTCGCTCGTCATAGTATCATACGATGTAATAGCGCAAAGGCATCGCCAGAGAAGGCGTTTAAGGATCGACTACAGGAGGTCAAAAATGCTTGTCCTGAACTGTATCCCCGTCTAGCAACAGACACACGCAAAGTCAGCTGCTCAGAGTTTCGGTCTCGATATGAGCATCTTGAACCAAACCAGACGATAGAGGCGGACACCGTCGTACTGCACGGTAGGTCTCGTTCGACCTCTTTCTGGCTCTCGCCTTCGCATGTACTTAGACTAGTAGGCAGAATACGTTCCTATAGAATTGCCGGAAGCAAATTGCTCTTCTTTGATATCATCCAAAATGGCCAGAAAGTACAGGTCATGTGCAACCAGCGCACTCTTACCGATGCCACCACTCCGGAGAAGTTCAAGGAGTTCTATCGTCTTCTCCGTCGGGGGGATGCCTTCTGTATGTATACAGTACACTAGCAAAAAAGCACGGGTTAGACACAAACTGAACAAGATCAATGCAGCCGTCACAGGGAGGCCGCATCGTACCGGACGAGGAGAGCTGACCGTGCTGGCGACGGAACTGCCGAAGCTGCTGTCACCTTCTCTGCACGATGTTCCTGTTGATGCCCACGAGCACGAGAATTCGCCTTACCCTCGCCACGTCCAGTTTCTCGCCGATCCACGGACGGCAGATACGCTGAAGGTGCGGTCGGCGGTTATACAGTATATTCGTCAGTTTTTTCTCGACCGCTCTTTCATCGAGGTCAACACCCCCATCATCGCCGGCGAGGCTGGCGGAGCGGCGGCACGACCGTTTCATACTTCAGCCACCGAGTTTCCTGAGAAGCAACTATCTTTGAGGATTGCCCCGGAGCTGTGGCTGAAGCGCCTGGTGGTGGGAGGGTTTGACAAGGTCTTTGAGATTGGGCCATCGTTTCGCAACGAAGGTATGGCTTTTTCGACGCAGATATGTGTCCACAGTGCAGAAAGCTAAATTAAACAGGGCTCGACAAAACCCACAATCCAGAGTTCACTACATGTGAATTCTATCATGCTTACGCCAATCTCGAGGAACTTATGTCCATGACTGAGGAGCTGTTGTCTGGCATGGCTTCGCATATTCGTCAGTTCAAAGAAAACTTGCAATCTGGCCTGAAAGACCCCGAGGTGGATTTCTCGACGCCTTTCCGTCGAATCGACTTCATCCCGGCGATCGAAGAGGCGATCGGTCGTGGTCTGCCCGACCTTACCACCCCCGACGCAGTCGAGGAGCTAAAGCGACTGTTCGAGGATCTCTCGCTGCCTCTTCCCGACCAGCCCTCCCTCCCTCGGCTCATGGACAAGCTGTGTGCGACCTACCTGGAGCCTCAATGTCAGAGCCCCACGTTTATCGTCAATCCGCCGGAGTGTCTCTCCCCGCTTTCCAAGTCGTTCACGCATTCGTCGTGTAATCAACGGGTGGCAGCTCGCTGCGAGCTGTTCATCCAGGGACGGGAGTACGTCAACGCGTACGAAGAGGAGAATTCGCCCTTTGAGCAGCGGCGCAAGTTCCAGGAGCAGCTGCTTTACAACGAGGCGGGCGAGATCGACGAGAACTACCTGCAGGCTCTAGAATGGGGGTTGCCCCCGACTGGAGGCTGGGGCTGCGGTATCGACCGGCTGTGCATGCTGTTCACGAACGCGAAGAGGATCAGCGACGTGTTGCCGTTTGGGAACCTGCGGGCAGTAACGCGGCGAGTCGAATCTGCTGGTTCGGTTGATGAGAAGGAATAAATGCCGGTCCCTGGTGGCCTCGTAGACTGTACTGTATACACTGTACATAAATTGATTTCATTTTCGACACTTGTGTTACTACATTTGATGAGCTGCGGCAACTTGATGAGATGTCCAAATATGTCATATCCAAAGATAAGTTAATATGCGGTCTTATTCAACCTTCATACCTGGTAATAATAGTTTGCTGGATCCAAGGACTCCCTGCCTGTAAGTTTAGTTGACTAGTGTCCCCGCTGGCTTCCGCTCTCACACCCCGGCATCAACAAACAACCTACGACAAATATAGGTCGATATTATATTTGCCAATGCTCGTGTCTACAGAACAATACTCTTTTTCGTCGTTTAACCTTATGTGCGTATATACCTTTTGAATTGAATTAATTTCAATTAAGAGAGTGGTTGAATGAACATTGTCGTCCTGGATTGGAATTCCGCGGAATACAGTACATGTATTCGCTTTCGAGCGTACGGTTTTTTTTTTTAAAAAAAAAAAGAGAAATTACTCGGATTGCTAATTCCTCTCCAGAAACCGCCAATCTCATGAAATTTGTCACAAATATGAGACTGGCTTCTGCAAAATGTCTGCACTTCAGGAAGGGGCCTCTTCAACTGACTGGCCATCATGATTATCATCATCCACGCCATCTACATTATCTCCTTGCATTGAAGAGAGCACCAGGCTCTTACAATGTCAACAGTCTCGACCAGTTCCATCATCGTCAGCAGCAACGACGAACATTCATGGACCTATCAGGCCTCCTCCTCCCACCAGCCGTCTTTCTCGGTCTCGGCCTGACGCTCTGGACCTACAAGTGCCTGATGATGGTCCTCTTCCAGAACAAGATCATCTACATGCCCAACATCCCGCCTTTTTCGCGGTCGGAGAAGGTAGAGACCTACGCCAAGCGATGTCTGCCGGTGCGCTGGCGTGAAGAGTCGACTGTGACGGCGGATGGAGTGCGGATATCGCTTCTTGTGGGCAGTAGTATGCACTCTACAGATCTCGAGAGCAGTGAAGATCATCTTGTTGTGCTGTATTTTCAGGGGTAGGTACAGTACTTCTCCTGAAAATGAATTAAGAACACGAATTTACTTTTTTTTTGGATCGAATTGACAATTGTGCATTACAGCAACGCGTCCTCGCTGCCTCCGCGGCTTCCTTACTTTTCTGATACTATCAAGATGGTGAACAGAGTTTCCAATTCTGATAACAACGCCGATTCCCCGCCAAAGAAGACGTTCTCTTTTGTGGCCGTGTCCTACCGCGGGTACTGGACATCGAGCGGTCGAGCATCCGCAAAGGGTATCGAACGGGATGCTGCCGCAGCGCTGCACTGGATTCTTCAGCGATATGCAAGCGTTAAGCATCTCAAGATCGTCCTCTGGGGCCAAAGCATCGGCGCCGGCGTCGCTACCAACGCTGCGGCGGAGTATCTGGAGGCTGCAGACATCTCGCAGCGCCGCCCCATCATCGACGGCATGGTCCTCGAAACGCCCTTTACGAGTGTGCGCGAGGTTCTCCTGGCGTTCTACCCGCAGAAGTGGCTACCGTACCGCTATCTGACGCCCTTCCTCCGCTCGCATTGGGACAGCGAAGAGGCGTTGCGACGCATCGCGCACGCTGCGGGCGATCGCAAGCCGACGACCCTGATCCTCGAGGCGGGCAAGGACGAGGTCGTTCCCCATGGCCAAGCAGAGCGTATAGAGGAGCTCTGCAAGTCTCTCGGTCTAGATGTGGAGAGGAAGACTATCGCTGGCGCGCTGCATACGGAGCTCATGGCCAAAGCGGACGGGCGGAGAGAGACTGCGAGGTTTTTGTCTGAGAAATTCTAGTACGTTGTATCTCTCTATCCCCCTCTCATTTTTTTTTCCTACCAAGTACTGTGATCGTGGCTTGTGAATAATTATGAGCTAATAATAACAATTTTCTAGAAACCTTTGGGGCCGAGCACAGGCTTCGGAGCTCGCCGTCTTGACAGGCCGCCCGCCGATAGCCGTCAAAAGCGGGGAGAGTTTCCTTGTGGGGTTTATATTCATCGTTTTGTCTACAGAATACGGACCACAGACCTCCGTAGCTCTCCTTAACTCCTGAAAAGCCCTTTTTCTCAGTAGAAAAGATAGTCGCCATGCCAGGAAAGACCATTTCTCCCGCCCAGGCGGTCACTGTGAGTCTCCAGGATCTCATTACAGGTGAGGGGTAGACCGATATACTTTTTTAGGGCCTTTTTATCCCGTGTATATATATTTTATCTCCCACGCATGGCTAATTCGACCGGTTGATAGGTTCGGTGCCATTCGAGACATTAACAGAGGCCTTTGGGCCTTCGTCTCTGGGCATCATTGTCGTCAAGGACCTTCCGCCAAAGTTCAAGGAGCTTCGCGCGCAGGTCCTCTCCAACTCGTCCTATCTAGCTGCGCTTCCGCAGGAGGAATTAGGTAGGATGTCGCATGATCTTTTTTTCTCCCCCCTGAATTGGTATGATATATCGACCATGCTAACTGCTAGCACGCAGCGAAACTGGAGAGCCCCGAATCCAAATACCTCGTCGGCTGGTCCTGCGGGAAAGAAACGCTGCGGTCCGGGCACTTCGACACCCTCAAGGGCTCATACTACATCAACTGCGCCTTCTACCAGAACCCGGAACTGCAGAACGCCCCCGCGGACGACTTCCCGGATTTCCCGCAGTATACCGCGCCCAACATCTGGCCGCCGCCGGAGCGACTGCCCGCTTTCCGCAAGAATGTCGAGGATCTCTGCACGCTGATCATCGACACGGCGGCCCTGGTCGCGAGGGCGTGCGACCGCTACGCGCTGGCGAATATCGAGGGGTACAAGGAGGGGTATCTCGAGCATGTCGTGCGGACGAGTCTGACGACCAAGGCGCGCCTGCTGCACTATTTCCCCTCTGATTCTTTATCCGCTCAAGGACAAGTCCAGAAAGAAGACACTGAGAAAGAAGAAGAAGACGACTGGTGCGCCACGCACGTCGACCACGGCTGCCTCACGGGCCTCACCTCAGCCATGTTCGTCGACGAAGCTGCTCACCCTCCGTCGTCCGTCGACTTCAGCGCCAACCCCAACGCCACGCTCCCCGAACTCACCGCCTCGCCGGACCCAGAGGCAGGGCTGTACATCCGCTCGCGCACGGGCGACATCGTCAAAGTCAACATCCCCAAGGACTGTCTGGCGTTCCAGACGGGCGAGGCGCTCGAGCGCATCACCAGGGGCAAGTTCCGCGCCGTGCCGCACTTCGTCCGCGGCGCGAGGACGACTGGTTCCGGGAGCAGGATCGCGCGCAACACGCTGGCCGTCTTCACGCAGCCGAATCTGGGCGAGGAGGTTGAGCCGGGCAAGACGTTCGCGCAGTTTGCGAAGGAGGTTGTTGAGCGGACGTATTGAATGGATATCAACTAGTAGTACAGTACATTACATCACGCGTGAAGATGAATTGATTGTAATACATTTTGTGTTTTGTGGAGGCAGACTGTACGTCTGCAATTGGGGGAGGTAATGGTGCTTACGCTCGCCATATGAATCGGAAATGTTCTCAAGTTTGAGCTGATTTGATCAGTACAATCGTATCTTTGTTGTTTTCTTAATTACTTCTTCTAAATCCATATTTCCAGTCTACGTAGGAGTTTATTTATTCTCCTGCCGTCCCTCCTGCCAGACTGTGATATATGTATGTATGTATATGAACGTAATGGTGAATGCAATGGTGTATCATGAATCGTAAATCATAAGTAAATACACAGAAGAAAAAAAAAGGAAATGTGCTAAATATAAGTTTCTGCTGCATTCGCATAGCGGAATGGTTTCCATTGCCAATATGTCCAGAGGTAGCAGGCTGTGTGTGCACTTGTGTTTATGTATGGAGGCTGTTATTTACCATACTTCGGCCGTTTGGCCTTGCGCTCGTTCTCCGGCACATAATCCCCCAGCTCTGTCTCTTCTGTCCCGCCGCGCAGGGGCAACGGTTTGGTGAAATCTTCCAAGTCCTCAGTCTCGTCCGAAGAGTCGTCCCTGTCGTTAACAATCACATCCTCTGAAGAAGTCTCGCTGAGCTCCCCCGTTGAACTGACGTTGGCGCTGCCGTCCAGATTCGCCCCCAGTCCGCTGCTGACCAGCTTGCTTGTCTTGCCCACCTCGGCAAATTTCGATTTCTGTGCCAGACTCGCTGGAGGTCGGCCACGATCGCGCGGAAGCGCGGCGTCGCGAAGATCGCTTGCTGTTGCTGTCCCGTCGATGACTTTCAAACAGCCTCGCCACATCTTCGGATTGCGCGCCTCGCTGTACCGCCCGACGTCCTCGCCGTTGAGCGAGTCCAGTGCCAGCGTTTGCGTCCGATAATCGCCCCAGAACCAATCCTTGTCTGGTGGGATGCGCTCATCCGCCTGGCGTGAATATTTGCGTCCGGTTAACACGCCGTGAAGATCGAGACCAAGTGAGGTATCGTCGAAGATAAGCTTCATCGCGTCCGGCTCGTAACACCGTCCCAGGACCATGTCCGGAGATATGTATATGAACTTATCCTGAGGATGGACAGGATACCACGCTCCGTATCCATTCATCCCGACATATTGAAAAGCATTGATCACTTCTTCACGACTGAGAGGCTGAGGTGGTCCGACCATGCCGGGTTCACGATATGCTTTCTGAGGTGATCTGGTATAGACTTTGCCTCGAATCCGCACAGCATGCTTCTCTGCCAGCAGAGGTGACCTGACATCATCAATGCACGAAAGGAACTTGAGCTCGATCCGGTCAATGACCAGCACATCCGTCACCTTCGGATTCGCATCATTCAGCTCGCGGCCTCTTGGCTTCAACCGCACCGTATCCCCTACTATCAACAGCTCTGCGCCGATGAAGATACCTCGACAGAAAACAGAGGCATCCGGCCAGGTGCCTTTGAAGCGATATCTGTCCACCAACGATAGAGAAGACATCACGGTCAATGCGTTTTTGATGGACGGGTGCCAATCTTTCTCCGGAATCCCTTGCAGGAATACCTGCCAGTAATTCAACGGTCGTATGCAGTTTAAGTGAACATATTTTGCTTGCAGCGAGGCGCTCTTGTCGTCGCTGTTGGGATCGGGGAATGTCTCCACACGAAATCCGGAATAATTGACGGCCCAGCGTTTCGGCACAGGCTCGATGAGATCTTCGAGAACCACGTCCTCCTCTGGCGTCTGACCTACCGTCCCGGCCCTCCAGGCAGGGACACCTAGCCATCTGCCTGTTTTAAAAGAATAAACGCGGTGCGCCCCCGTTTTTTCATCGTAAACAAGCTCGCCGTTCATTTCTGGGGCCCACAAGACTAGCTCACCCGCACGAGGAATGAACGAGTTTTGCAGGCGTGTTTTGACGAGGTGCGCTTGGAGATGCTTCCGTTCTGCTCGCCAATCCATGCTGAGAGACTCGTTGATAGGCTCGTCCAACGTTCCTTTCTGCTTAAGCTTCAATATGGCTGCCCGGAATACGTCTGGCGTACCCTCGAGGTCGAGAGGACCACGAGGACCTAGTCTAGTCCAGCTGGAATCTTTGGGTTTATCTAGCCATGTTACTAACATCCGCAGCAAGGTGGAGAATGGAGATCCTTACCACCCGTCACCTTGGGCCGAATTTGAGTAACCATAGTCTTCTTCTTGCAGTTTTCGCAAGAGCACTGTCCGACGCCACCTTCCATTAACCAGCAGAAATGGGGGAATAGCTGGTTTGGGGAGTTAAAATAAGATCCTGACGGGTGGCCCCAGAGGAATTTGTCACGCTAGGTTGGATCTTATGTCAGCTTGGGACAACATAGACAATGTTCCAAGGGACTTACAATGGTAGGGTTGCTATATCGTGGCCGGTCAAAGAGAACATAGTTGTCTGGGAGCCTGTCCAGGATGTAGTTCTTGCCTGATTGAATGTTTTGCCACATCAGTATGGAAGGACCTCCAACAGGCTATCTAAACAACCAAGAGAGAAGAGCCAATAATAACAGGAATCTCAATCAGGAGCAGTCACAGAATTATGAAAATAAGACATGATTTGACACATAGTTCAAAGAGGTAATCCCAGTCCTATTGCAAGTTATATATGAAGTACTCACAGAAACATGCAGTTGGAATACACATTTCCTGCTGCCATTCTTCAACGCGTGTCTAGCAACATGGCAACGTGTCTCACGCTGCCTGTACAAAAAACTAAATCAAAGACTTGAAAAAAAAAATTCTGAAGACGATGTAATAATAATAGGTTCATAATAGGTCCTTTGGACCTATGCAAACGTCTTGAAAGACCAGAGATGTCATAAGGGGTATAGTGCCAAAAATAGTGATTTTTTTTAAAAAAAATGATAGAAATAAATAAGGAAAGGAGAGATAGCATAAGCATTAGAAAATTGATCTTGCAGATGTCAAGCCTACCTTTCTCTAACCGGCCTTGCTTTTGAAGCCACATCATGGCCACCTTATGCCGATATAATTCATCATTGACCCGTCTGAACTGGGGACCCTTGGGCCATGCAGCCGGGTCCCCATCACTGAAGGAGTGAGGGTCCAGTGGGACTACCACCCATTCGTTATTGTCTGAGGATGACATGGTTGATTCCTGCCTGATCTCGGGTATAGACCTAACTGGTGAACAGCAGCAAAAACAAGAGACAAGGCAGTCCACCAGAAGAGGAAGATCAGCAATATGGATGCTTCATGATGGTTTGGATTACTGTAGCATCATTTAGATGTCAAAAGAAACATAAGGTCGTGGCAGTTGTAGATGTTCATGTCGTTCGCTCCTTCCGCTCCTGTAACAACACCAGTGGATCTGGTCACATGACTGCCGAGTGAAGCGTCTGCAGAAGAGATGACTACAACTGTCTACTGCACATTAAATATTTATAGGAGTGTGACGGCTATAATATTCATTAGGTAATACTCATAATGTAGACATTCATATTCATGGACTCTTAAGTGTGAGTATTAGGTGATTGCCACTACCTGTCAGTAACACATTACAGACATAGCAGAACCCTGGAATTTATGAGTCCAGTATCAGGATCTTCAGATGTGACAATAAGGATTCTATAAATGACAATACGATTCATGAGTCATTGTACATATATATGTGAGATGTGGTATCAAGTTAAAGTCTAAGAAGACAATTGATCTACATCTCCATTATATCTACTTCAGAATAAGCACAGATATTTGGTAGACAGATCGTAAATGAAATTGCCATAAATGTCGCTCATATCACACTCAACGTACATTCATTCAGTTCGCAGCAGACTCTTCTACAGTCTGCTGGGTTGTTTCTTCCTCTTGATAAGGCGGAGGGGCAAGCTCCCCCTCCTCGACCCAGACCTTACGCAACTCGCTCTCGATCTCCTCTCGACGCCGCTTCCATTCCTCAACATTGTCGAGTCGCTTGCGCAATTCTTGCAGTTCCTTCTCGACTCCTAGCTTTTCCTTCTCCGTCCCGATCCTCTCGAATTCCCACTGGTCGCCCTCCAATCCAAGGCCGAGGGTGAGTTGGAAAGTGTGGTATTTCTTCAGGGAAGCGCGGGTCGAGATCGTAATCAACGTGATTCCTTTCTGCTTTGCTCGTTCGTAGAGCCAACCCTCCACGTCTGAAGACACTGCGGAGGTGCCTTCGTCGATAAACGCATAACGTGGCTCATGATAGAGCAGCCTTGCAAAGGCCATCCGCTGTTTCTCTCCACCGCTCAGGACGTCCTTCCACTCCTTTCGGCAGTCCCAGCCGCCTTCCCGGTCGGGAAGGTACCCCAGATGAACTTCATTCAAGATCCTGCCCAGCTCAGCATCTGTCCGGCCGTTCTCGCGCATATCCATCTCGCTGTGAGGATAGATGACTTGATCGCGCAGCGTTCCAACAGTCAGATACGGACGCTGAGGCAAAAACATGATGCCATCCATGCCAAAACCTCGAGGCCGGCTCACCAGACCCCGGTACACAGGCCATAATCCAGCGACGATGCGCGCAATAGCGGACTTTCCAACGCCATTGGGTCCCGTAATGAGGAGATGTTCCCCGGAGTGGACGATGAACGACAAAGACTCGAGGAGCTCATCACCCCCTTGTGGATAGAGGGACGGCGCGACGATAGGAACATGCTCCAGACGGACACCGTCGAAGCCATTGTGGATCGTGCCCTGGACATCCGACAAAGAGTATAATTCAGGGTGGCTACCACGGGGCTGATAATACGCATTGGCATGCACTCTGTGCAGGGCAGATACGAGTGTGTAGACGCGCGATGTGTAGCCCGCTAACTCGGAAAGGTCCTTGATACTGTACATCATGCGACCCCCAGCATCGGCCAACGACAACATCAGTCGCTTGTTTGTAATGAACTCCTTCATGCGACCTCGTTCGCGACTGGACTGCTCCGAGGCATCAGCTAACTCCATGACCCCACCCAGTCCTCCCCAGGCCGGGAGGAACACGGGCACGGACGTGATAAGATAGCCGAGGGCCGACCAAGAATACTTCAAGATCAAATCTTCCAGCATATTGTAGCGGATCTTCAGGTTGTAGATGCCCTTCATCCATCGTTGCAGATCCTTGAAGCTCTTGTCCAAAAAGACCCTCTCGACGTACGCACCACCGTAGAAAGCGATTTCCTCTGCATTTGCCAGAAGTCGGGAATGCAGGCCTCTAAAGTCACCTTCCTTTTTACCCTCGACAGCCTTTAGTTTTCCAAACGGTGGGGATACTTTGCGCAGAACGGTCGCAGTACCAAAGTAGCCGCTCAAAATTACGGCCAGAGCTAGAGGTCCCAGAGAACGGTAGAGCTGATAATTGAAGACGATGAGATCAACAAACGGCTTCCCCAACGAGGAGTACAGAGCTGCCGCGGATGAGCAGAAGAGGGTCAGGTCTTGGGTGATGAATTGATCGGCACTCTGGCCGACGGCACCGTCCAAGTTGGACAGTTTGTAGTAATTCATGTTGTCGTTGAGATAGAGGTCGTGGATGTACCTCGTGAGGCGCGTTCGGAACGCTATCGATATCTTTGACTGGAGGTATTTGATCATTGCATTTGTGTAGGATGCGAGTGTCCCAATGCCACACCACTTAATGATTCCCCAGATGAAGGCGCGTCCCTTGCCGGCGACAAGATCTCTGACGATCTCACCGTCCAGTCTGGCCACCACCAAGGATAGGTACGTTCGCAGCATGAGGAAAACACCATGGCTCATCAACAGACCCGTTTCCTTGCAGTTCCACCTCGGGATCATGATGCTCATCAGGCTCAGGAACTGGTGCAGAAAGGCCAGATTCAACCCGGGCTTCGTCGACGGCGGAGGGATTGGAGAGACCGACTCGCCATCACTCAGGCGAGCTGCTCGAGGGGGATTGAGGAACAGCCTCCGGTGGGCATCAAAGGTGGTCGGCTTTGTCGGATGGATGGTGACCTTGGATGTCTGATTGCTCCGGTACGGGACGTAGATGATCCTCGATCCATCTTTCCCTCGAAGCCCCGAGTTCCTTCGCAGCATCCGTCTGCCCTGTGCGCGCTCCTTGGCGCGCTCCCGGATCCATTTGTAGCCTCCATACCCTGATCCGATGATCGACAGAAGCAGGGCGACCGTTGCGATCAGCTTGGCGGTTTTTGATGTGCGCCGGACGCGTGCACGAAGGAGCTCTGCGTAATGGTGGTACAGCACAACGAGGGGGTCCTCGGGACGTCGAAGGGTTGATTGAGCAGCCATCTTGCCCGGCCGATTTAAACGCAGGCGTGGTGGTGTCACGAGTCGGTGTCACTGAGATGACCGGTCATAGCAGCTGGTGCGCATGCTTGGGAGGACGTAATGGAATCCGTACAACTTCAGGACACGACAGACTGAACAACCGCACGGGAGAGATGATGGTGACAGATTGAGGAACGATCGTAGCAGGGCAGGAAGAAATGGGTCGAATTAAGCAGGGCCATCGAGTGTGACGTCGCGCAGCTGGATTTGCATGTGATGGCCTCGGCCAACCTGCTGGGTCTGCCGGCTCACGTGCGGGGGCCAATTGCTGAAGGGACGCGCAATTCAGTTCACCGCTAGGCGAGAATTACCGGAGGAAAAATTACTCTAACAGCTATGAAATACAGTTTTTATCTCCAGCAGAAAACCACGAGTTATGGTAATGACTATTCTGCTGGTACGCGTGGAGGCGACTCGAATGACCGATCGGGAGGGGCCGCATGCGGAGATGCCGGAGACCTGGGGAAGCTCGGCAGTAGATTTAGTAGATTGAAAGTTCCTCTTGACTTTGCCATGAGTGATAACTACTGGTCAGTCCTAATACTTATTGTATGACATTTACGTGTTCCTTGGTCACTTAGAGACGGTTTGATGCTCAGTCGCACCAAGGAAGTAAGCTGAACACGTGGTCCTCCTGATGCTGCACGGGTAGACTAGAAGGTCAGTCTAGAGTGATCGCAGGGTCAGAAGCGAAGGGACAAGAGAAGAATAGGGTTTCCTATGTCTCGTTCCCAGCGAGTGCTTATCAACTCTCCAGCTCTCGACTTGGATGTGGCTGTCATGGGGTCCTTGGTACATGCTGCACTCCAGGCCACTCTATTTGTCAGCGTATCCCAGGGGCTACTCTCCAGGCTGTCTCCAGGGACATTTTAAACTGCACTCGACTCTGCAATCATCATAATCACTTAGTGTCTGTCTGTCTGTCTGCCTTTCAGCCACCGTCAATAACCTCACGCTAGCTTCCGATGTTGCCATGAATAGTACCGATGCTGTAGGTAAGGACGAACTACTCCGCTTAGTCGGACTGCAATGCACCACTTTGCATCACACCATCTCCAGAGGGCAAGCTTACCTTGCTCATGCACACCACCATCTCGAGAGACCGCTGTCAGTTGCCGCAAACGGGTTAAATAGCATGGATGTGGATAATGCTTATGCGCTTGTGGATAAGAATCTCTCAAGGATGAGTTCCTGCTGTCCTTTGGACGTGTCACGCACAGCTTCTGTCTACCTAGTGTATGTCTGTCTGTACTGTACAACGTCCGATCGCGGACCAAGCTCTGGCGCCCCACCAGTGTACAGTTCCGTCCAGAGGGCGGCTCACCCACCCGCAGTGCCAGAGTCGACAGCCTAAAGGCGATCATCCGGCTGCTCCAGCCTCCAGCATCCAGGGATTGATCCGGTCACCAGGCCGGGAGCCCCAAGTCCAATCCTTTGCCGCTGTTCCTAGGTCCAGACCCCGGCCTGGGATGCCGCTGGAGGGCCGGCTGGAGGCCTGCAGAAGGCCGCAAGCGCCGGGGACGTGACTGTCACACTCGCGCAGCGTCTGGCTCGACAAGTAGATCATTGGCTGCTCTTTCGAGGGCCGTATACTCCGTATGCGCAGACCAGCCACAGGGCTGCCCTCGCCGTCGCGGCCCAAAAAGGGTGTGTCGCTCTGCGCGGGCAAATCAACGGCCGCCGCCTCGAGCGGCCCTTGATCTATCCCAGGTTATCTCGCGCTCTGGCCACGAGTCCACGACTTCGCCAGTCTTCCTGCTTCCATCTGCCTCTGTGAGTTCCATCGTCGCCGCCTTCCCACCGCGCAACCCTTCTGTGTGCTCCGCTCTTTGGGACGTTTCCGGGCCCGTTCTAGGGTGCTGCGCACTAGCCATCAGGGTCCGCTCGGGAGAGCTAAGCAAAGCACACCCGCCTTGCCCAGGAGGCGCGACGGCACCCTTTCCACCGCGCAGAGCGGAAGGAGGAGGACTTCACCCCGACTCTGGCTGCATTCCCATCCTCTCCGATTGCCGACCATCGTCCGTCCGGCTTCTCCCTCGTTGCTGCTCCTGCTGCGGCTGCTTCTGAGAAGCTCGTTCTGCCGCCCCCAATGACAGAGCGAGTCTCCTCACCGTCCGCTCAGGAGTCGACAACCCACGCTGGTCCGATGACCACCCAACCCCCGACCACCACGACTCTAGTAAGTCTTCGTTGGACGCCCGGTGATCGCCACTGCCATCGCACAGGCTGAATGCTGACGGAAACCCTCTCTTCCCCATGTGCTGCTGTTCAGATCCCGCGCCATCGCAACCGTCCGTCGATGAGGTGAAGACACTGCCACCCCCTCCGTCGGATGATGGACCCTCGACCGCCCCGACTTCGTCGCCCTCCGACTCTTCTCCAGGGCAGAACTTGGCAGCGCCCCCAAGGCCCAAGAAAAAGCGTTCGCTTCTCCTCGTCCCGACTCGGACATCGTCAAGGGGCAGCAAGCATCCCTCATCCGATGTGACAAGCGAGACCGTGCAGGATGAATCTGGGAACACAAGGTCAAATTTGCGAACGAGCTTGGCCAAAAGGCGAAGAGATGCAAGCAAAGCGAGCAGTAGGAGGTCTCAGCGAAATCAACCCGAGCCGTTGTCACGCGCAGAGCAGCCCAAGATCAGCAGTCCCGAAGACGACGACTACTCCAGGTCTGAGAAGAAAGGCAAAGCGCCGTCGAGGTTTTTGGCCATCTTGAATTGCTGCAGTCCGTCAGACGCCGACAATGAGGGTCCAGAGCTCCCTGCCAAGAGGACGGAGAACAGACAACCGATCCAGGCTCGATCCCCATCCACGATTGAGAAGGCGGATGGCAGCGCGGCGGAGTCGAGTACGGCGGATTCAAAGGAGCATTATGCGTTCGGGGATGAAAAGCCTAAACTCACCGTCGACTCGGATGCCACCAAGCCGCAGACTGAAGATGAGCCAAGCGTGACAGCGGGAGGACAAGGTGCTGCGTCACGGTTGCCAGAGCAGGTCGCCGAGCCAGCTGTTGGTGGTCCTAGTTCTGTGCAGGATCAGCAAGCAGACGTCTCAAACAAGGCTCTTGCAGCAGGCCCAGAAGCGGAGAAGAAAGATGTCGACGTGGGCACAGTGGAGGAGGATGTCAGTGCTTCGGATCAGACCAAGTCATCCCAGGTTCCGAGAGACAATCACGATGTCCCCATGACAGATGCCCCGGCTCTTCAGGATGGTGAAGAAGAGCAACCAAAGCCTGCTTCTCAAGAGGATACTGCTACGCAACAACCTGCTGACCTCCCTCCTCCGGGTCCGCCCGCTCCGGCAGGCAAGGAAGGTCGGCAATGGCTACTACCTCCCCCTTTGCCACATCTTAAGGACCGCAAATGTCTGGTTCTCGACTTGGATGAGACGCTCGTCCACAGCAGTTTCAAGGTATACATTCTGGACTCTGTTGACACATGCAGCTTGCTAAGCATTCCGACGTTACAGGTCCTCGAAAGAGCGGATTTCACCATTCCCGTGGAGATTGAGGGACAATGGCATAATATCTATGTGATCAAGCGACCGGGCGTCGACCAGTTCATGAAACGTGTTGGTGAGTTATATGAAGTGGTCGTGTTTACAGCGTCGGTTTCCAAGGTGAGTTTCATCTTCGAAGAGAACCTTTTTTTCCCTATCATGGCTGCTAACGCTCAAGGATAGTATGGTGATCCACTGCTAGATCAGTTGGACATCCATAATGTCGTCCACCACCGTTTATTCAGAGACAGCTGTTACAATCACCAGGGAAACTATGTCAAGGTCAGTACTTTGATGCATCTGAGCGATGGTGACCTCCTAACAGAAAATTTACAGGACCTCTCCCAAGTTGGTCGTGACCTGAAAGAAACGATCATCATTGATAATTCACCGACATCCTATATATTCCACCCTCAACATGCGATACCCATCAGCAGTTGGTTTTCCGATGCTCATGACAACGAGCTGCTCGATCTCATTCCAGTTCTCGAAGACCTTGCCGGCTCACAAGTCCAAGATGTGAGCTTGGTCCTGGACGTTGCATTATAATTACTTGCTATCCGTTCTTAGCCTCCGACTATCTCGATTTTCTTTACCCTTGAATATCTACATCACACTTTGCCAACGGTTCTGCAATATGTTCCCCTCCTTTGTTCACATCCACCAGACTGGATTTATCAATACCCCGTTTCTTTTTTTTTCTTTCTCCTCAAAAGTTTCCGAGACCCCGAGACCCTCAGACAGATGGCGAAGGAGTGAAATGCGAGGGCTCGGTGATGGATAGCATTTCTCCCTATGTTGCATCTGGCACCGTTCAGCATGTTTTCTTTTCTGGCGCACTGTTTCATATAACAGCTTCATCTTGCCAGCGGCAGTGTCCGCTTGTCGTGCTCCGAGCGAGCTTTCTTACTTTCGATTTTCTCTGCATTCAAAGGGCGTCTGATTGTGGTCATCGGCCAAGATTTGCTCGGCTAATGTATTCGCTCTCCTATTCTTTTTTTTCCTATACTCTTGTTACACATCCACGACCATATTCCCCCATTTCCTTGCTGTGTTTGTTCTAGCCCCTACTCTCGTCCATTCCTCATCCCCTTTCTGCTTTCATATCGTGATCAAGAGTGAGTTGGCGGAATTTTAGTTGGGTCTTGACCCAGTGCAGATGGAATTGAATTCGTCACACGGCCTCCACAAGTGTATTTCTGCCCTCTCCCAGATGTCTGTACATGTACTTCACTGATCGCAACATGCGTGATGTACATACGAACTGCTATCAGTCAGAAAAAGCATTTCTTGTGTCATCTGTTACTCAAGTCGTTTAGAATGATTGATTGCTCAAGAACGCTGCTATCTATTAGACAGCTTGATTGGCTATTGCAGTTGCAAACAAGACAAACACTACCGTTTGCGGCAACGTGGGGAAGCAAGAAAGGCGGGAGTTTGTCTACTCCGTAAGGTCCTGCCTGTGCAACAATAAAATAATCCGATCAAGCATCTCTATCCAGATAGATTCCTGGCTCATTTCCCGAACATACAAATACAGCAGTTGTTATATTCTATAAGTTGCATCGAAAAAGAAGGATCGATCTTTGGCAAGGTTGTCCGAACGGTTCTCACCACAGTGCCTTTTTTCTTGCCTGGCTTCTTACGCCTTTGTGCAAAGTTCCCCGCATTCATCATTTATTCCGACCGTACAGTTACAAACGATGTCCGACGCGGAGCACGCGCCTCAATCGATCTCAAACAATGACGAACAGCAACAACAACAACAGCAGCAGCAGCAGGAGCAGCAGGAGCAGCATCCCGCAGACGAAGAAGAAGCAACCGCCCCGAAGGATAGTTCCGAATCGGATGAGAAATTGAAGGCTGATCGGCGTGCGACGCTCACAAACCCGGAGGCCTTGGAGGATCCGGATTACACGGATGAGGAAGCGCCGCCGGTGGAGGAGATTGAGGCCGATGAAGGTATGTTTGTGAAATGCTGTGGAGTGTATGTACCTGTAGCTGTGATGGATACTAACACGTGGCTTTCCTTTCAGATCTTCTTGATGGTGAAGATGAGAATGTCGAGGTCCGTAAAGAAGCCGCAGATTACACCTTGGATAGTTCGAGCTGTGTGACTGTGATAGAGCATTCCCGCTGACTTGGACGGTCTTTTTTACCATGTTTAGGATATTGACCTCGTCCACTGCCGGATAACGTCAATACCTGCTCTGAAACTAGATCGGTTCAAGAAAGTAGAGGTATCCTCTTCTTCTTTCTCACTCTGCACTCCATCCCCCTCTCCAATGATTATATATTATATGTGCGGTCTTGATTAATTCAATTTAGAGAATATGTCTCCGCCAAAACCAAATCACCCGCATCGACTTCCCTCCGAACCTCGGCCCTACCCTCACCGAACTCGATCTCTACGACAACCTCATCTCGCACGTCAAGGGTCTCGACGACCTCACGAACCTGACCAGTCTCGACCTCAGCTTCAACAAGATCAAGCACATCAAGAACATCTCGCACCTCAAGAAACTGCGGGACCTCTACTTCGTCCAGAACAAGATCTCCCGGATCGAAGGGCTGGACGGGTTGACGCAGTTGAGGAATCTCGAGCTGGGCGCTAATAGAATTAGGGTATGGCCACAAACGAAACTGCACGCAGGCGCCCTTGTGTGCGGGAGGGATGAATTTCGCTGATCATGATTTACCGTCTTAGGAAATTGAGAACCTGGATACTTTGACGGCTTTAGAGGAACTGTGGTTGGGGAAGAATAAGATTACGGAGTTGAAGGTAGGATATCGAGCGAGTTCAAAGGCATGACCACCTCTCGCGGTGACTAACTATTAAATCCTTCTCAGAATCTCGACGCTCTCACGAATCTCAGGATCCTTTCAATCCAGTCAAATCGTCTCACTAGCATTAGCGGCCTATCGTCTCTGAAAAACCTCGAAGAGCTATATGTATCACATAATGCCATCACAGAGCTATCCGGACTTGAAAATAACACCGCTCTTCGCGTCTTGGACTTCTCGAACAATCGAGTGTCAAAGCTCGAGAATATCTCGCATCTCAAAAACCTGGAAGAGTTGTGGGCGTCCAACAATGAGCTGTCGAGCTTCGAAGAGGTAGAGCGCGAGCTCAGGGATAAAGAGAACTTGCAGACGGTTTATTTCGAGGGTAATCCGTTGCAGACGAAAGGGCCGGCCGTCTATCGAAATAAGGTGCGGCTAGCCCTGCCGCAAGTGAAACAGATAGACGCAAGTAAGTGATTCTCTCTTCTGGCATAGCCGTCAGACGATTTCGGACTTGACTAATCACTGTCAATTCTCCAGCTTATGTGAGACTTGGATAAATCTGTGCAAACGACGGAATGCAGAGGGCATCCCGTCTCGCACACCTCTCCAGAGACGACATCATCAGTTATGTTCTTTCCACGGAGCGTCTCCCACCCCCATAGCCATCCTACCACAAGGACATGAAATAGAAAAGATATCGAGGCGTTAGACGGAGTTGTAGGTGGGAATCATTTCGAAACATACATCAGCGATGACAGCGTCAAAGAAGGCCACATCCCAGCGATGTGTCTTCTTGTCTCTGGCTATTTGTCTTTATGTGTTGTTCACTGGTCCGAGCTTGCCCTTGATTCATCGAATTGATGCGTGCACTTCCATCGGCGAGCGAAGGCAAGAGTGAAAATTTATCCCTCATTCGGTCTTAAAAAAAGCTGTCCTACTTCGAGGGATTATTCTTTTGGAATATCATTGCTCTTTGCAGCGAGATCCTGTCCGTCGGCGTCCAAAGGCTTCTGCTACTTTTCCTTGTGCTTCTTCTTCTCCATGTTAAAGCCTTCTCGATATACCCTCATCAGAGATGTGGCGCCATTCATTTTGTTTCTCTGATAGATATGCTTCTTGAACGATGGCGTGACGGGTCTTTTTGGTTCCCAAAAGCAATCTGCGAGTTCGGGCTGCGGTATGCCACTGTTAACCAAGTCATGATACTGGTAGGTATTGGTGTCGAGCTGAAAGGGTCCATGGGAAGGGTTCTCCTTCACCGCGGCTTCGTGGTCGTGATGGGATTCTTGAATTTTGCACGTAAATGGGCGGGGTTCTTCGATTGACTCATATTTGGACAAGGGGTCTGCCGCGAGCACATGTTCGTTCGGAGGTTTGGGACGGTGTATGTGCTTTGGAATCGGAACGGTCAGCGGTGAAGCCTCAATGGCGCGGGCAGCTGACTCTGCTGTCTCGAAAATGACAAGACTGGTTGCCTCGGGGTCGTCGACCTTGCCCTGTCGCATTAATTTAGTATATATCCAGAGGACAGAGGACATAAATTAATCATAATAAAATGTAAGATGCAGAATATCAAGATTATGAGCTTGACGAGCCATGATTCGCTGCGAAACAATAATATTTTTTTTCAAAGAAAAAAAAGAAGAAAAAGAAAAAAGAAAAAAAGAAAAAGGGGGGAAAAAAAAGAAAAAAAGAAGGAAAAAAAGAAGTAAAAAAAAAAGAGAAGAAAACAAAAAGAGAAGGAGAGAAGGGGTATAGATAAGATAGATTGTGTTCTCCCTTGCAAGACTGAATGCAGCGTAGAAACAACCTGGTGTAAAGAATGCAACCAAGATAGAAAAAACATCACCTTTTCCAATGAAACCACGAAAAACAAAAAAAAAGAAATAAATAAATAAATATGAATAATATCATATCAGAGATTACAAGACTTTGAGCATAAAAAGGGAGAAACGGATAAGCTAGGCAAAGAAAATTGAACTGTCCGTCTACCATCCAAGAGTATACTTACCCGCAAATGCCGGAATGTCACTACCTCGCCGAACTTCTGAAGAGCAGCGAGGATCAACCTGCTCTCGGCGATATTGCGTGGACGCGGGTTCGTTGTTATTTGGACCTGCCTCTTAAGGGTCTGCTGTGCTGCCGCTGCAGCTGTTGCTGCTATTGAGCGGAGGGTTAATGTGGGTGAGAAGACCATGGCGACTGGTAATGACCAGCAGTCTAACAGACTCCGTCAAGCTATTATACTCTTTCAACTTTCCAATGTGAGAAAATGACGATGTATTCTTTGAATTGATTGACAATAAGAAGAATCCATGTAGATGTTCTGGAAAGTGACCCAAGACCCGCTTTCCTCCCCTGCACAGGCAGTCTTGGCGCCGTTGATCCGCATCACCATCCGCATCCATCGTGCCTACTTAATCTTCTTCATACCAATGCTGGTGTGTTTCGTGCAAGTGCGGAAAGATGCAAAAGACCAAGTTCCCGCAAAGCTCGTGCGTCATGACTGACTGCACGAAAAGACCTTTTCCATCCTCAAGGACTCCTCTGCAACTGTCAATGCTAGTTTGCCTGACGACATCTCAGCCTATCTCATAATCCACTGGGTGCATTGTTCGTGCTCACTTACATCAATGTCTGTCTCATGAGTGACCTTTGGCTGGAGCACTCCGATATGGAGGGTTTCCCCGGTCGTGGGTCTGGGCTTCATGGGCTCAAGGAC
Source organism: Rasamsonia emersonii CBS 393.64 (assembly GCF_000968595.1). Lineage (NCBI taxonomy): Eukaryota > Fungi > Ascomycota > Eurotiomycetes > Eurotiales > Trichocomaceae > Rasamsonia > Rasamsonia emersonii. Next base: position 41,290 of record NW_013563319.1, read on the forward strand.
TCTTGTCTGATCAAAGTGGACACTACCATATCTCAAGTACGCCGCGAACGTTCCTGCTTCGATGTCTTTATTGTGATTTTTCGGATCGTCCCACATGTCAGCGAGGAAGGAGTCAAGAGCGCCTGAGGGGCCGTGTGAGAGCTTCATTGTTGATGTATTCGCCAACAGATCCAGGGCAATCTTTTCTGCGTCGTGGTAGAGTTCATTCTGAACAGCCCCCTCTCCTTCCCTCTTTGTGCTCAAAAGCTCAAACTGTCTAGCGCCACTCCACTCGGTCACCGACTGGAGTTTCAGCATTTCCTGCATGGCGGGCAGCAAGTACATCTTTTCCCGGAAGTACTCCGGCCCATCAAACCCGTCAGTTGGATCGACGATCCTCCGAAGTCTTTCGAAACACTGGAAGTGAGCCAGATAGTCGCTAAAGTCTTCTGGGCTGATCTTGAGTGCCCCAGGCAAATTCAAGTGGTTTGCCGGTGCGTACATCAAGGGGAGATGTGCAAGAAGGGGATGTTTATGGAACCCTTTGCTCTCAGTGACTCCCTTCCACAGCTCCAGATAAATGTCGTGCCAGCGCTTGATGAACCCATTACCCCGTTTTGTGGCGATGAACCCATTCAGCATGTTTGTGGTACCGGGGCAAATCTCTATGGCGAATCCTGACATCTCGTATGGGGTCATGGGGTCGGTGATGGCGTTCCAACAGATGTCATCAATATGCCTGAAAAGGACCATACCGACGTCCATCCAGACGCCTCCGTACAGGTACAGGAGCGGCAAACGAACCAGGTCCCCCGAATGCTGCCCAACATGCGGGCCGGTCATGGTTCTGTTATTGAAGGCCTCTGGGAAAAAGGACGCGTCCACGAACTTGGATACGTTGAGCGGCGATCCTGGGACCTGGTCCAGCACGCGTACTGTCCACGACGGACCGAGTCGACGAACCCAGTTGATAACGTTTCTCTGGGACCACGGGGGCATGTTGTCGAAGCCCGTGTTCCAGAAAGCCCACACATTCTTGTCGGACGAAGTTGGTTCTTGGTAAGATTTTAGCTGCGTGATGATCTCTTCATCGGAGCGGCGATCCAGCTTGGATTCTGGGATATACACCAAGCCAGGACCAGGGGTGGGTGGCGATTCAGTCCCCGGAGATGTCGCCGGCGTGGACGTCGACGCGGGGGATTCGGAACGAGAGGATTGAGACGCAACCATTGAGACGATTACTCTGTGATGGCTTTGTGTGATGGCTCTGTGCGCGAATTGGGACGGTGCGATTGGTGTGTGATCGGTAGCGAGAAGTCTGCAGTATGTCTGCCTAGTCCTGGCAGACTAAAAGGATCTGACGGGGAGCTTTGACAGAGGAAAAAAAAGCAAGCGCGGGCGTTGGCACTCCTCTTCCTTTGTCGTGAGACGCATCCAATTATTGCTATTAACTACAGTCTTTATATTGGTGGGTCTTACGCTGTCTCTCTCGCAACTTCGCTACATTCCGGTCATCGTCGAGTGACCAAGTCCGATCCCAGCCAAAGGAAAAATTCAATCAGAAACAACTCCTCATCATTATCGACTCGATATTGAATGCATATCAGCATGGAGGTTTCTCCTTGCAGCCAGCTCAACCCGGAGCTTCCATTCACCGATGTACACCGCTGCTTGTTCAGCTATTCAACCTGTTTGTTTCCACCAAAGAAAAGCCCATGGGACTTTTCGTCCGGAGTCACGCAAACTTTGGGCTTTTCTTTCTCTTGCTTCGAGTCAACTGAGACATGCACCTTGCGAACATAGACGCCATACATACCCTAATAGACGGTGTAGTCAGGTTGTATGTACTTAACTGTACAGCAGATACCCGATTACCGTGTTGAGATTAGTCTACCTTCATCGAATCAAAGGGCCGGGGTTTGTACTCTCTTCTTTGTTTACGTTTGTAAACCAATCAGCGCCGCGTGATTTACGATGCTATTTTTAGGGTTAGTGCCATTGGTAGACTATGTACTGTACGGAGTACAGCTGTACAGTAATACCTTAGGTACCTAGGTAGGGATCCCAATCCATTGGGATATAATTCACTATGATACTATATACTATACTACCGTCATCGGCCACTCTTGCCTGTTCTACGTGGTTGATTGGCTTGTTTATTGATTGGCTGGTTACTTGGTTCTGGGACTGGCATGCATATACGTGGAGAATACAGACTGTGAACTGACTGTCTGTCTGTTTGATGTTTGTCTATTCAAGCGTCATCAAGGGCAAGCATCCCTACATACATACATATAGATGGATATATATGCACACATGTACTCTGAACTAAGCAAGTAAATGAACAAGTCATTCGTAACGCGACCTGTGCAAGCACGTCAAGACAAGACTATGACTGCACGGGGCGCTGGATTCGCTAAAAATAAAGGAATCCTCTAAGCGAAGATCGGGATGTACATTCCGTACTAAGTAGAAAACTCAAAATTAGCAAGTTCCTCAAATAGAAGATGCTCAAACAGAGGGCAGCGGAGTAATGACTTACGCTAACTGGGTTGTTGAATCGAAGGTTCTTGTCCAGCGCGCTCAACGCTTCAATGTCGGCGGGCTCCAGATCCCATCCGGTCACGTCCAGGTTCTGCGCCAGGCGGCCCGGGTTGTTGCTCTTGGGGATGACGGCGATGTTGCGCTGGGTGGCCCAGCGGAGCAGCACCTGGGCGGGGGTCTTGCCGTGCTTCTCGGCAATCGACTTGACGGTCGAGTGGTCGAACAGCAGCGGCGTGTCCTTGGCCTCCTTGTGGTCCAGCTCCAGGAAGCTCAGCGGGCCGAAGGACGAGTACGCCGTCACAGCGATGCCCTCCTTCTGCACGTACTCGACCAGCGCCTTCTGGGTCAGGTACGGGTGGTGCTCGATCTGCAGGGTCGCCGGGCGAATGCGCGCGTACCGCAGCAGGTCCATGATCAGCTGGGCGCTGAAGTTGCTGATGCCGATGCTGCGCGTCAGCTTCTTGTCAACCAGGGACTCCATGGCCTGCCACGTCTCCTGGATCGTCGCGTTGCTGAACTCGATCTCATTCTTGGTGCCCGTCCAGCCCGGAGGGTATTTCTCGGCCGGGTCGACGTATTTCAGCGCGATCGGGAAGTGAATGAGATACAGGTCAAAGTAATCGATGCCCCAGTCGGCCAGCTGCTTCCGGGCGATCGGCTCGACCTTGTCGGCCTCGTGGAACGTGTTCCACAGCTTGGACACAATGAAGAGGTCCTCACGCTTCACAATGCCTTCCTTGATGGCGCGAGCGACGCCCTGGCCGGCCTCAACCTCGTTGCCATAGTCTGAAATGCACATAAGTCAATTACTGGCTCCCATCATCAATCCGGAAAACGACGGCTACCTACCGCATGCACCGTCAAACAAGCGGTAACCCGCCTTGATGGCCTCGTAGACCTGGTCCGCGCAGGTGTCGTTGTTGACCTTCCACAGACCAAAGCCCACCAGGGGCATGTCATAGCCGCTGTTCAGCTTGATGGTAGGCGTGGCCATTTTGGTGAATGTTCGTTTGCGGAGTTGGTTGAACTGCCAGCAACAATTCAGTTTTCTTTCTTCTGATTCGCTCGCGGAATAATGGAAGCGGACTGCAGTACTTACAGTACTCGAAGGCAGCGAATTGGTTCTGGGAGTGAAGGAGCGACAGGAGCACGCAGGAGTCTTAAAGATAAGGCCGGTTCGAGGCGCCGGAACAGCAGTTCCCCTGACCGTCGCCGACAGCAAAATTTTTCGGAGCCCCTCCATCATCACCGAATTATCCTAAAGGGAAGGCTAATTCACGAGTCACGACCCCCACAGAAGCGGGGGAGGGGTAATCGAATGAGCTGCTGGCGGACCATTTTATGTGCTGTACATAGGATTTCGGGGCGGCAAAAACATTCAGCGTCATGACGGAGTCCGGCGGGCAGGAAGCCGTAAAACAGCCAGCGATGCCTCATGAGGGACACCAAATATAGGAATGAGGTTCCAATCGAGGCTCCGCCAGACACACAGGAGGCCAATTAAGGGCACGGGATTCGAACGGCGAGAAGCTGGAGACGGACGCGCTGGACGGCGTACCGGGTAAATTGAGGTTAAAGTCGACTTCGCCCGGCTTTGGCCCGGCTAAAGTCGCGCCGCTCTCCGCCAATAACGACGCCGGCCAAGGGCCTCGACGCTCCGGTGGAGCTGCTTATCTGCTGTCATATTATCCTGAGGCTTTCCCTGTCGTTTCTGCTTATTTTTTTTCCCGGCGGGTCTGAATTCTGCACTGATGAGGTCATAATCGAGAACCTGGAAGACTGCTTCGTATGTGATTAGAGACTATCTAGCTAATGACAGACGACTATTTTCGTTACAATGGACACCCGAATTTATGTCAAGAAGAAAAAAAAAACCCCTAGCCACATCAAGAAAACACCAAAGACAACTACACAAACGCCCATGCGGAGACCCCTGGGCATCAACACTCATTAAAGATTAATCATTACACTCATTAGACCGCTTCCACGGCAGCACCCTCCGCGTATGCAGCACTCGTATGGTCAGGACCCGAGCCGTTCACGTTCACGTTCAGGTTCGGATCGGTCGACACATTGCCCACCAGCTTGTCCATGAGGTCGTCCGGTGGCATGATGCCGTCCAGCCCACCGCCCTGGTGCTCTCGGGACACGGGCAACTGGGGGTGACCGGCAGATGGGAATTGCAGATGGTTGTAACTACCATTGCCAAGATCAGGGTGGATCGCCGTCGCCTGCGGCTCCCACAGTGGCGCATGCGTGTGGCTGATATCGTGCATCGGCGACGCGGTGGTCACAAACATGGAGTTCAGGACGTTGTTGTTGCTGTCATGAATGGATTGCGGTGGCATAAAGTGGCTGCCAGGGCCGCCCATCCCATAACCGCCCATATGGGGATGCGAAGATAAGGGGAGATCATGAACATTGAACATCGTCTGGCCCGCCGTCGACACAGTAATGCTACCAGGCTGGGATGTTTCTTGAGTGAAACCGGGATAAGGGTCAAGTACCGAGCTAACCGAAGTCTTGTCCCCAAGGCCATCCTCCGGTTTGCTCATGTTGCCCAGGAAGTCGTACGATCCCGCAGTAAAAAGGTTGGTGACTTGATCCTGTGTATCGGGATACACGGGCCATTGCTGCTGCAGACCCATGTTCGGATGCGGTTGCATTAGGCCATTCTGAGGCGCGGCAGGATATACATTCTGCGATGGCTTCGTTGAAAGCATCGTATCCATTGTCAGGGGGGGCAGGTCGATTCCCGTCGTAGCTCGTGGACTGTTGGTCGTGTTTCGCGCCGGGGGAGGGATCAACCGCCTCCAAGTGGTCGTGCCTACCTCCCCAGGCCGGGTCTGACGGAACTTCCACAGGAGAATCGCCATCCTCTTACTCTCGTCCCCTTTGGACAGTCGTTGATGACTCGGTGGAGTTGCCCGGAGCTCTTGCACAGCCGAGAGAGACCGGAAGAACTGCCGGGTGTGCTCGTCAGCCGCTTGAGCAGCTCCTGGCTGCCCGGAGTCTTCTGCCATCCGCTTCTCCTGGGTCAATTGAGTAAACAGCTTGGCCCACCACGAAGACTCGAAGAGAGGCTTGATCTTCGTCGAAGAAGCCTTTTGAAGATCGTGATACGTCTCCAGCATCTTCTGACCCTCTTCGTAGATATGCGTGCTGCATGTCCAATCTTCCAGCTGGCTCACCATCGAGATGTCGCCGGCAGTTGGGTGTGCAAAGTCAACTTCCAGCTGGATCCCCAGTCGGGAACCCGACGGAGGGAAGTCATCCATGAGCTGGAGGTTTACCTCGAGAAGGATCACGTCGCAATCCAAAGAAGCATTGGGGTCATCAATCAAAGAAGCGAGATGGGGAAAGGACGTGCGCCAGCCGACCAGGTTTTCCAAGGACATAGGAAGCGCAACGGGACGGTGCTGATCCCCTTGGAGGCGTGTGTACACATGTAGCGCCTTATCGATCCGATTTGCCTGCTGAGGAGCGCTCACCCACATATCGAAGTTAAACGCATGGATCAGATGCAAGTTCCCGTCATAGACGTTGGACCCCAGCGTGAGATGGGGAGGAGGCAGCTCCCCGTTGTACGGCTGCACGGAAGTACCAGGTTGCGAAAAAGAAGACTGAGCCTGGTTATTGAAGTCGCTCAACATCTGATTGTCCACGGAAGTTTGGCATTGCGGCGGAGTAGTCGTGGGAGGCTGTGTGTTCGGTATGTTTGGTTTTTCCCGGACAAGTCTCTCCCCTGTAGGCGAATTTATGAGCTTTCTGTGCTATCAACACGAGGCAAACAAAAGAAAAAAAAACTTACAGTCAGGATCGCCCTTCAGAAATGAATCGAGGACTTGCAGGTGACTGGACACCTGTTTTCTAGTTCGCCTCTTTCCAGTCAACTTGTATATATACTCGGCAATCAATTCATTCCGCCCGTATGACTTTCCACGTTCCGACCATTTCCTTCTTCCCATAGGAGGATTTGCCTCCAGTGCTAGCGGACGTCAGCATTAGGAAGTACCACGTCGTCAGCTACCACTCACCTTGCTGGAAGGCATCCTCCAGAGCATCTGACCAGACAGGCTCCCCATCCTTGCCAGTGTCCCGGCGAGGCCGTGCCCTATATTCGAGATACTTTTGGGAGTTCATATAGCTTCTCCTCGGACGAACAGGTGCGATGGCTGGAGGGGTAGTAGTGGGAGGTGGTTGAGGCGCCGACTGAAGCCGTCTCAGCTTTTTGGCCCGCAATCGCGCTGCCAGAGCTTGACTGTCCTGACCATTGGAAGTAGGTGTTGAATTGACAGGAGCCTCAGCCTGAGGGAATTTGTGAGCCATAGACTGAAACTGCTCATCGTGACTGCCATCTCCATTCGTAGCACTATCCGAGGAGTATGTCTGTACATTGCCCGAGGTGTTTTGGAGAGCTCGATCAGGGCCGGCTCCAACACTCTCCAACGCTGGCTGGGTGGTCTGAGATACAAGACACTCAGGCTGCCACTCAGCCATGGCGCGGACCAGGACGAACTTCTCGCAAGAATGATACCAGAATTCCAAACGGAGAAGAACGAGGACCGCAATGCCAATGGCCTTACACAGTCACGATAACAAAGATGAAGAACGCAAAATACTACAAGAGAATGTTGGGAACTTGGGAAGAGAATGAGAATGTGGGAGCAGACACCATGGTGTTTATAGAAGGCCATTCTCCTCCCTGTGGAAGGGCTGGACGAAACGCCTAGCTACCTTGCTACAATTGCTTGCCTGTCCCCTTTACAGTAGTCCTGATCTCTGATCGCGAGCGCGGCGGGACCGTGTCGTGAGTCGCCCATTCGGGAGAACTGGCGAGGAGTACTCCAAGAGAGTGGCTATCCTTGCCGCCGCGATTAGGGCTGGAGAGAAAGGGCACGATGTAAAGACGATGGGGGAAGCAAGGGGGTCGGATCAGCACGATCCAGTCAAGAGCTGCTCGGAGATTTTTGCATGACGAAGTACAAGATGACAGCAGAGGCTCAAAGCAGGTACAGAGAGGACGCCGTGACACCGGTGGCGACGACGGTCGAAGAATGTAAGTTATCCAACAGGATTCTGCGATTCCGCAGTCAAGGAATGCGACCGTAATGAAGAGACATCGACTGGAATGTAGGTCGACCTTCGGAGGGGAGCGGATCTGTTTGCTAGCATCCTCGCAGTGAGGGTGCAGGTAGGAGCCAGAAGGGACTGAGAAGGGCGTGGACAAGGAGGCGTGTTCATCACTTGCATTGCAGTGCACGAGGTCCTTTGCCGCGCCCGCGCGCTATCCTGACAGCAGCCCTAAAGAAGGAGAACGTGTCGAAGGAGAACGAGGCGAACTGCCAAGCAAGGGATGAGGAGCTCAACAAACACACTTCTGGACCAGAAAACAATTTTCCTGAATTCTCCCTGTCCAAGGATCTAATCTTCCTCGTTCTCCTGGGCCCCTACAACGAATTTCTTCCTGTCCGTTCGAAGGAGACCTTGTAGTTTCACCCTGTCCACCTGCTGCCCCATCTTCTTTTCGATATTCTGGATCTCCTCTTCCGGGTCTACAGCGTCTGCGGATGCATACTCCAGCACCAGTTTCCTCCCCAAAAGATGCGTGTTTTTCAGCGCATCCATGGCATTCTCCGCTTCGCGGGCACTTACAAAATCAGCAAATGCGAAACCGCGCGATGTTCTGTCGAATTTCTTGGGAACGCGCACAGAGCGAAGTTGCCCGTAAGCGCCAAATAACGCCCGGACATCCTTCTTAGTGGCTTGGAACGGAAGATTCTTGATAATAATCTTCGTTCTCTTCGCAGCGACTTTCTTCGCCGTATCCTCGCGTCTCCTCTCCTCGGCGGCATCCATGCCCTTGTGGGAGAGTTTAACGACGAGCTCATGATTGTCAAGATTGTAGCCATTCATGGCGGCTAGAGCAGCTTCCGCCTGCGCCTTAGTACGGAACTCGACGAAGCCGAAACCCATACTGAGAGTCTGACCCGGTCGCTTCGGGTCGGGTTTTGTCTTCACCGTGGCTGATAAAAAGCCGTCCAAAGGCTTGAAGACCTCGGCTAGTCTTTCACTCGTGGTGGCAAAATTCAAGTTTCGTACGAAGAGCGTCGAAGTGAGTAGCCCATTTTCGGTGTCCTCTAGGGCAAAGGTGTCCGTTGTAGAGAAACCTTGAGATTTGGGCTTCGTCTCGACGGCCGCTGGCGGCGCTGGCGGCGCTGCCGACGCTGCCGACGCCGTCGACGACGTATCAAATAGATCTTTCGGTGCGCGTTCCAGAAATAGAATTGAATCTCCCAACTTCCGATACGCGAGACTTCTAAAAGCTTTCTGCGCCTCATCCGGTCTCGCAAACTCAACGATAGCAATAGTACCACTCGGAGGCATCAGTAATCGAGTGAGCTGGCCATACTGTTCAAAGAGCTTCCTCAAATCACTTGTCGTCACGCCGTATGAGAAATTTTTCACGAGAATTGCGGTGTTACCCCGTTCTCGTTGCTTAAACGAGTCCAGATTGACTCCATTTGCAGCAAAATATGCCTTTGTTTCCTGGATTACGTGGGTTTCTGCATGCGCTTGCTTTACGGCAGCGTCGGAAGATGTTGGGTCAAGCAGATCTGCTTTGGATACTCCGAGTCTCTCTGCTACAGATGACATTACAGCGTCCGCCTGTGTTTTCAGTCAATCATCCGCATTTCCTGTTTCCACTTGTGACGACTTACATTCATGTACAGGGAGTTCCAGTTGAAAGTCGATGAGGATGCTTCCATCTTACGCCTTATCTGTTTTTGTTTCTTCAAGGGCAGCTTCGACAGCTCATATTCATCTATCTTGTGTGTTTTCTTGGCAGTAGCTGGTAGAACATGGAGCAGGCGACCCTGGAAGTCCTTACCGTCCAAGGTCTTGTAAGCGTCGATTGCAGAAGAGGGATCCACATATTGCACGTAAGCAAAGCCTTTGCTCGTGGATGAACGTGTGTCAAATGCGACGTGTATCTAGCAGGGACGAAGTCAGTGAGTCTTCTGGACACTGAGCAAATAGATAATTGCATGAGGTGGGACGACGCTCTTCAGATCCCAAGAAGCATCTACTAAATACTCTTGCCTGTTGTGACATCATATGTTGCATCAGATGTCCCTATCAGGATGATCATCACGAGAGCGATGGTGCATGGTAACAAATGATTCAGCAGACATTGGCCAGACACTTACCTCTTCGATCTTACCAAATCGTGAGAAGACTGGTTCAAGATCCGCTTCAGTTGCATCATACGGCAAATTCCGTATAAAAAGGCGCGCAGAACTGCGAATTAGTGCAACATCCGCATCCACATCTTTCTCACCAGTCTCATCTGAATCTTGAGTTCCCGACGTCTCAGGCGCGACTTCTTGTCCAGAGACCGGGTTTTCTTTTCTATCCTGACCCACCGCATCAGGAACTTTTTGAGCGTCATGCTCCACTTGCTCTTCATCCTCAAGACCCAGGAGCCGACTCGTCTTAGATCGCAGCCAGTCTGCATCTGACTGTGGAAGGTCTCGACTTAAAGTTTCAACAGAAGGCTCTTGAGCTCCTGCTTCTTGATGGGTATCTTGGGTTTTGACACCATCACTGTTGGGTAATGTGTTCGACGGCACTCGCTCTCGGACCTCAGTCTGAGACGAGCCGCGAGCAGCATGTACCTCTGCAGGGCCCGAGGTTCCATTTACCTCACCAGTCTTCTGCTTCTTTCTAGGAATCTGAGGGAGTTCCTCCTCGCTAGGCTTGTCAGCGTCTCCAGACGTTTGACTGGTCAATGTAGGAACGAAGGATCCAGTGACGTCCTCGTCATTCGCCCAGGTCTTCGTCTTGGAGGGACGCTGCATCACAGAAAGATATTCCTGGAATTTAGGATCATCCTGAGTATCATCTCGCTTGCGTTTTAGATCATTCGAGTCAGATGAACGAGATTGCTTTCCATGCTTCCCAGTGGCAGTAGACTTTTCATTATTCTCTTGTGCCTGTCATAGAATTGGTCAGTTCCAGGACCATCTTGATCCGTCAGCTCGCACGGCATCGAGGGAAGCATGGGAAAGGATGTTATACAAACACTCACTGGGCGGGCAATCTCCACGGATATCTTGGACATCCTAATGTATGTCTTGTTAAAATAATCCACGGCTTGCTTTGCGATGGCAGCATCTTTGAAGCCCACAAAGCCAATCCCGCGTTTGGGAATGACATGGGCGTCGGTTACCTTAAACCGACTTCCAAAATGCTTTCCAAGATCTTGGCTGGAGAACGTTGGCGGAAGGCCAGACACAAACACCCTCGTACCCTCCATGGCTTCTTCCTCTGCTGAAGGGTTTGGTGGAAGAAGAGGGCAAAGCGAGGTTCGTCGGATTTTTTTTTCTGGTCTTTTTTTTGCAGCCGAGGGCGGTGAGAGCGTTCCAGAAGGGTCCGTGCACGGCTGGACCGCAACGCGATGGCCAAGGGAGGCGCGCGGCACGGCATCGAGTTTGGATGCATGTCGGATGTTTGTCAACTGTTTTCTGCACATTCCCGCCTGAAGTCGCCCGTCGCCTTCCCGAGAGAAAGGGTATCTGCTCGTGAAAAGCAACTATTTGAAGTTGTGCGTTTTCAAATTATAAAGGGGCAACATGGCTGCCGAAAAGAGGGAGAAGCTCGAGGGTAAGTTAGACAACCGGTCCGGTTGAAAACATCTCGCTGATCAATATGTCGCAGCCCAGATTAAGTCAGTAGACATGGTAGGTGCTCGATTCTTGCGAATGGTATTCCCTGAACAACCGCTTACTTGCATTCGAGACCGAGGATATGCAGCAGGAAGCGATTGAAGTTGGTATGGCCCTCTCACTGTCCAGGTGGGGTAGGAAACAAAGGAGCTGATTCCGCTAGCAACGGAGGCCATGGATAAATTTCACATTGAGAAGGTGAATATGGACGGATTCAACACTTTTGGGAGAAATACTGATCTCTCCGACAGGATATTGCTCAGTACATAAAGAAAGAGGTCTAAATCCCGCTTTTGTGTTGTAACCGATTTCGCCGGCTGACGTCTGCAACAGTTTGATTCTCGCAAAGGCCCAACATGGCACTGCATCGTTGGTCGGAACTTTGGCAGTTTTGTCACTCACGGTGCGTGAATTTGCGACGAGTATACGAGTTCTGCTCTGGCCCTAACTTGACTTGCAGAGACGAAACATTTCATCTACTTCTACCTCGGACACTGCGCAATCCTTCTCTTTAAAACGCAATGAACCATCTACCTTATGTGCCATCTGCACCATTCCGAAGCAGGCTTCTTACTTATCGGGTGGTAAGGGTCTTCAGGAGATTACATGTGGCGCATTTCTAGTATACCTTAGCAGCACTCGTCGATTCTCGTCCCTATACTCTGCTCAAATCTGGAGCAGATGACGCTTGATCTGGGTTGACAGACCGTCCAAATTGAGCGTGTCGAATGTTATTGTTCGTTGAAGCCATGGCCCGTCTTTCGTGCCTGTACAAAGCTTGTCATTGCATGCACTGTGGAGAACAGTCATGCTTCAGAAGCGATATGGCAATTTGAAGATGATTCTTTGAAAAAGTCAGGAATTCTCTGTTGTCACTCAATGATACCTGGATTGATTCTCAGCAATAATTTCGTTGCCTCTGCGGTTGTTCATTTTCTTTGTGGGAAATAAAGATGGGAAGGACAGGGCGCAATAGACACGATGTCGCCGAGGTTGGTGGACCGGGACATCTCCAGACCATAGATTTCAAGACATTCTCATTCCAGAGACCTGCAGAGGTCGAGAAAACGAGCCAGGATGTGTAGGGCTCCAGCGCCTCTAGCAACAGGTATCATCTAAGTTCAAGCCTTGGTGCAAAGGTTCAGAGATGAATGCCCAATTCAACTGCATTGGGAGGGTGGCTGTGGAGTGGATGGAAGCATGTGACAGGGCACACAACCGTGCCAAGCCACAGCGCCACACTCTCCACGCCAACGCACATCCCGTATATATGATTGGCAGCGCTTGGCCGCTGCTGCGATCTCCGTTTCACCCCCAGCAAGTAAAGTTGTCCCCGGAGGTCGTTCATTCTTCCTCCCATCTCTCTTAACTAGTATCTCCTGATCTATTCTCTGGATTTGGCTTGTTTTTGTTTGCGATAATTTCGAGTCACATCCAGATTCTCTAATTGGGCGATCAACCATGGCCATTTGCATCACGTTCGGGACCGAAGGTAAGCTAGCTGCCTAAGCTCCACATGTACTGTACCTAGTCCGGAGGTCGAGACAGTCTTGATATAGACCCAAGATGCAAGGCCGTTACGGCCCTGTAAGGAACATGGACTGATATGAATATCCAGAGTTTACATCGAGGCTGGAAGGCTACGAACATGTCAGAGCATATTGCCAAAATTGTGAGTGCAGTCCCACTCGTATCGATATGTATCGATAGAGGAACGAAGGGCCGCATTAACCTTTTGAACCGATCCACAGGTGAGCATTGGGACGCATATTGCATATCCAGATGGTATGTGTACTGTACATGGTTCTGATATTCTGCGTCGTTACCAGCTTCGTCTAACACGGTTGTATAGGCCTTGGTTTACTGTCTGCTTTATAGTATGCATTCTGCCACCTGCCAAGTTCTTACTATAGGATTTGCTTGTCGACTAACATTATTATCAGCCCGTGATTCCCTTGTCTACCCACAAATACAAGGTAAGGAACCTTTTTCAACTGCTAACAGTATTGTTCTTGACTGACCCTCTCCCAGGAAGTCACATGCGCTCGGTGTCATTTTACGCAGGACCTGAGGTAGAGATCCCATCCAGCAATATCTTCCGAGGCATATGACTGACCCAGCACCTCTTTGATCTGCAGTCTTCGCCCTGACATACAGCCATACGCTCCTCCTCCACCAGGACAAGGTCCGCCACCAGGACCAGGAGGCCCTTTCCCACCGCCGCAGAACTATCCGCCCCCTGTTGCCTCCGGGGCTAATCAAGGAGGGCCAGGTCCGGGAGGTTACGTGTATAAATAACAGGATACCAGTCGAAGGACGCATTCTGGACTTCTCGGGATTGTATTTGCAAGATTTCATCTCTAGATTGTTTCTTGACGTGTTTCTACTGCTTTGTTTGATTGATGATACCAAGTTATGAGGCGGCATCATGTATCTACGTAGACTTGACCTATATGTATCGCTGACGAATGGCATACCTATGCGAGGAAATTACCATGGAAGATATATATTATCCCAAACGTAATCCTCGTCAGACGACCGCTAGGCATGTTCATCCCGACGGAGATTATTATCATGCAAAGAATCCATCCAAGACGACTACGACTAGTACCTGCATACATGCACACCGAGGCATGAAGAAAAGTTCTGCTCGAAGAGGCTAGAGCTTGCGTAAGTACTGTCCTTGCACTTTGAAAGTCTTCTTTGATATTATTTCAGGTGTTTCACAGTAATTATTAATGCGATTATTTATTCCATTATCGAGTCTAATCAGAACTAATCTACAAGGGTATCATATCCAATATCAGAATGACCGAAAATCTCAAAAACACACATGTACAAACGTGCTTGGGAGTTATTATTGTGAGTCCTTGACGGAAAGCTTCTCGTCTGGAGTCCCCTCTCCAGCACTGTCGCTCGGCCTCGAATCCCCGTCCCGACCCTGCAGAGCGGCTTTCTTCTTGCCCATGATGTCGAGCAGCATGGCACGGATAGTGTGCACGATGCTGGCGCGGCCCTCGTACAGCGGGAAGACGATGACGCCAAACGCAGTGAAGAACAGCCAGATGAGGCCAACCACCACCCAGCCGGTGAAGAAGGGCTTGCTAAAGACGTAGCCCGAGCCGTACATGGGCATCGGCCACAGGATGAGGAGGCACAGAGTCATGACGACCGTCAACGTGCGCGCATAGAATGCCGCCTTGTTGAGCTTCTTCACTTCCTCCTCGGTCATGTCAGGCGGCGTCGTCTCACCCGGGATCATTTCCAGATCGACATGTGCGGCCGCTGCAACTTCCGAGTCGTCCACTCTGCGGATATTCCGCATCGACTCATAGTCATAATTCTGCGGTCCAAACACAAAGGTAAGGATAGGAATAAAGACAATCGGACTAAGCAAGGCAGCCACATTGCCGGCAAGCATGGGGTAGCTAAGACGTATTGTTAGCAGGGAAAGAAAAAAAATTCCAAGATGCAGGTGAAAACTTACTTCGCACCAGTCGTCGTGACATTCAACTCCCCGTACAGAGACTTTGCAGTAACAAGCCATGCAATCAGGGCTACAGCCAGACCCAGAGGTGGCGAGAAAGCTGCAGCAATCCAGTTCTGGCCCTTCCACAGCAGGGTCAAAGAGCCTGGAATCACAGCAGCCGAGATAATGACGCCCATCAGCAGATACAAATAACCCATCCCAATGCCTGCGTAATACAGACCAGTGGCAAAAGCTGCCATAATCAGAGCATAAACAATGCAGGCCACGTGAGAAATCCAGACGAGCCTCTTGCCCTTCGCGTCCGGCTGGATATAGGCCTGATAGATGTCGTATGTAAACACAGACGACACCGCAATCAGCTGAGCAGAGAAGGCCGAGGTGACAGCCATGAACACCATGAGAGTAGTCGCAACCGCTCCTCCATAACCCAACAGCTTCACAGCTGCATACGGCAAGACAAGACCAGCGGTGACATCTTGGGAGCTGAGGGTCTGGTCTCCCTGGAGGGACAAGGCTGTCAATCCCATAGTCGTCGCGCAGAGCCACGGAATCGCAAACCACGAGAGACCGCCGAGGACATAGCCTGGGAAAGCGTGAACGGGGCTTGCCGCAATAGCTTTGTTGTAGTAGCCGTTGTCAAGGAACACGGTCCCAAAGTTTCCGATGAGGTTGATGACAAAGAAAATTCCTCCCCCACGAGACTTCATGGTGAGATAGCTTCCTTCCGAGTTGCCAGAAACTGGATTGGCTCGGGCAGCTGCCGTCAGGATATCATAGACCTTGCCCGGAGAACCCAGCTGGTCGCTGATCGCATAAGTGTTGAATGCGAAGACGAAAATGATGACAACAATGACGATTGTGTGCAGGTAATCGGTGATGAAGGTTGCCTTAATTCCACCAAACACCGTGTAGAGGACAACACCGATTGGAAGGAGGAAACAGGCTGCAGCTGTGTGCATTCCAGTCAGGGAGGTCAGCACGGCCGAACCGCCGGTGAGCAGCATCGCTGTCACGAGAATGTTGGTCATCAAGCAGAAGACAATGAAAACACAATGCACGACGGTTCCATAACGAGCACGGATAACCTCGAGGAAAGTATGCGCATTGGGAGCACGCCTCTTCAACTCGATGGCTAAGGTTGCAAAAAGGAGGATTTGAACGGTGGCGCCTGACGTGAATGATTAGCCTTCTGGAACACTCCTTCCATGCACTCTTCTTGTGAGATCCGTACCCGATGCGTAGTAGAAGGGACCGGAAACCCCGTACTCATATGCCACCGTAGATGACTGCAGAAGTGTCGCTGCCCAGGTCCAGCTGCTAACCACTGCAGATGCCACCAATCCTGACTTGACCGTCCTTCCGGCGGTGGAGAACATTTCCGATGTCTGGACTTCATGCTGGTATCTATCGAAAGGATTAGCTGAAATCAGGAAAATATGTGTATGTTTAGCGAAGCCAACGGAAGCATGCACCTACCTTTTCAATGCCCAGGTGATGAAGATCATCAACAGCGCAAAAGCAAACCCTAAGCCAACGACGATTCCATATCCAAAGCTCTGGCTCAAGGGAACCGTGAAATGAGCCTCACCGGAGGCCATGATTCAACCGTCAGGTAGAGTAGATCGGTTACCGCAACGACCAGAAGAAGACGGCTTGATTAGGACCTGATGCCAACAGCTTCCCTCTCTGCAGCTGGTCGAAAGGACCTGGTGGTCTTCTTGCCTATCGATATAACAGCAAAGGAAAGGCAAGATCCTAGTTCATATAGGCGCTTCCTACTCCCGTGTAGGGCTGGAACAATCTCCGACATCGCAGCCATTGCGCTAACTTGACGTCTTGCTTCCTAATGATGGGTTGGAAGGAACGTTTTAGCCCGCAGATACGAAATGCTCCGAACCATGAACGAAACCCGTTTCGGTTTGATAAGGGACGACATGGTCTTTCTGTTCGTAATTGCCATCGGGTCATCACCCAGGGTTTGAGGACCCCCACGGCAGGTCAAGAGCTCCCCACAGGGCGCGCGGAGCTCCAATGCCATTATCCCCGCTCCAGCTATTCGACTATTGATGGCGGGAGACGCAGATCTCCGAATTCAAAAGATAGCCATGCCGCGGTGGTTGCGACTGTTTGCCTGGAAGAGTATTCCGCTGCGACGCTCTCATTGGTCCGCCAGACCCTTGATCGCGTCCTTATCAGCGAGACATGTCACGTGATGTACTGTATCTCTTTGCCGCGCGTGCTGATTGGCGCCCCAAGCCCAAGGCCAGAGATAAGAGATAACCGCCGCCCTCGCGCCGTGGAAACAGTGACCAAATCTTTTCTGACAATTGAGCCTCGCCTCGAGTCCGATGGACAGGGATATCTCGGGCTCCTAGGTTGAATGGCGACCCGAATCTCTGTGGGTCGCCCCGGGATTAATACTGGCAGAAGCCCAAGATAGCAGGTCAATACTCCGGAGTAGTCCGTACTCTGCAGTGATAAACGACGACGTTCTTGTTGGTTAACCCCACGACTCATATATTCTAGCTTTGGTCATCATGGTGATCCCGGGAGTTCTCTTAATCGATCCTGGAAGGAAGTCTGCTCAGCGCTCGTGGGTCCAAGTTCCAAGAAGCTGGATCCGTCGATCTACAGATCGTCGGGCTGACTGAGTGTCTTATACGGAGTTACTCAGGTCCCTGACAGTGTAATTGTCGGCCGAGTTCACATCTGACCTTCTGCGGGCCAGGCTTGCTGTGTCCACATCACATTAATGTCATCATATGCAGGATTCCAGGTTGGAAGGCGGGGGCGGCAGTGAAGGACCAAACATGAGTACTGTAGAATCTCAGAGATAAGACCGTCCATGGTTCTTGGAGCAATGGTTTCTTACCAAGGTAGCCCTTCCAGAGAACATTATGTGGTTAACAACATGATTATCAAGATGGTCTTGATCGAACCTTGAATCAGTTCAAGAGGCAAGACTCACAAACGAATCCGCAAGGGAGACACCTGTGTGATGAATATTGCTCAGTTGCCTGTTCCTATCAGACACACATGGAACAAGCGAGAATTGGTGTGATGATAATATGCTTCTTGTTTACCGGCCGTTTGAATATTGTGGTGGTAATTAATATAATACACCTCTGTTGCACATCTTCACTACTGCAGCAATAACAAGCAACACAAAAAAAAGAAACCGACAACCATATAGGAAAATTCGATCGGGACACCCATCCAGCCAATATTCTGCATTTCCAAGGTTTCGCATTGATTTAGGATTAAGCGGTACACGAGAGGGTATAGGAGGTACGTAGAGAAGACGAGGTGTTTATCGCCTCCGACAAAGCCAGACATGATTTTCGAGATATGCGAGTTCTAACGATGTGGAGTGATATGAGCCAAGAGGGAATTAACATCTCTCTTGGTGATGTCAAGTCCGCGACAGTAGATTCTCAATAAATCACAACCAACCACTGCAGGATCGGTTGATAAAGCAGGCCGCGCCTATGAAGAGAACTTGCGGGTAATCTTGGCGATAACTGTACAACAAAATACATTAGTCTTCACAGCTCTCTCGACCTCATCCATCATCTCCAATCCGTAAATGCCTCACTTACCGTGCAAGCCGACGACGGAGAAGATGAAGCCCAGACTCAGCACCAGGACCACCACCGGGTCGACCCTCAGGCCAGGGCTCTCGTCAGTGTAAAGTTTGAGCATAGTGCCCGAGGAGCCACCGGCACCCGCAGCGCGAGTTGAAGACGGTCGCGCATTGCGCAAGGATTCCTTGTGGTCTGCAGCAGCGCGGCGACGCAGGGCAGTTCGTGGACCGCCAGGAGGCGTTGGCGACGAAGGACGGCTCAGGGAAGACCCAGAAGCGCCAGAAGCTCCAGCTCCAGAACTAGGGGATTTGGTCTCGGGTCCGGACTCAGCGCCGGAGGTCAGGGGAGAAGACGCACGCGGTGATGCCTAATCACAGGTTGAATCAAGTTAATGGCCAATATCCATACGACGAATTATTCGACTGAAAGACGACGATTCAAGCTCTTGTCGCCCAGGGACCTTCGCAGGCGACCGTATCTGCTGCAGTAGACCCAACTCACCATTGTGACAGAAACGCAATGAAACTCAGAAAATCGAAAGGAGCGACAGCAAAATTGAAAATCGCAAAAGCTTTTAATAAAATTAAAAGAGGTGAAGACGAAGAAGATGGAGGAAATAGCTGGGGTGGAGGTCGAAACTGCGGAGGAGAGGTTCGAGGAAGTCGCCAAAAAGGCCACGGGTCACGCTTCCCGGATTCTCTAGTATCTCATGGATCGGGTTCCAGCCGCTAACCAATATAACGCGGGAACCCCAGATCGCCCCTTAGACATAAATTATGGCTCAACTACAATGAAGCTCTGCTGCACTAGAGTAGATATACTTCAAAAATGGAAGGTTAATGAATTGTACATTTGTTTTTTTAATAATTAAGTTATTCTCACATCTGAACCTACTGACAGGCTGGAAATTAGGCCAAATCTGGATGACGCCAGAGTACATGTGTCACTACATACACTCCAGACTCAAGGAAGGTCATTAGGGGGGAGAAAAAGAAATAAAAAACGAGACTGACAAGAATTCCAGGGTAATGTAAGAAGCGTCTCCTGATCAACGCCGTGGAACACCGTCAAAAGAAACCAATAATCGACGGACAAATCTCGTCGCAACAATGGTGACAGATGCAGACGTAACAAAACAATGTCATCAAGAAGGAGGGAATATGGAAAATGGTGGTATCATGGAGGACTTAATCCCAGCACGTCTTAAATTGGTGACTCAGTCGCCAAGATGGAGGGATTCTATCTGCAAATATTCAGGGGTATATGTACGGTGTAATTTTGTTGTCCAATGGTGGATCTTTTGAACAAAAAAACAAACAGGATCCTGCCGCCCTAATCGATCATCATACGGGTCGGCATTCCACCGGGCATCTTGGAGCTAAGCTCGGTGGACTTCTCCCCATCCGGGGTCCTCTTCTTGCAGATGTGAGGCTTAAGGCCCCTGTGGAAATTGTGTGTGCACATGCAGGCATTTATGATGGTCATGACGATGAGAATGAGAGTGATCACAGCGAAGAAGGTCAGAGACCGGCGGGCAGGGAGATATTCGTAGAATTTCGAAGGCTGGTACATCCGTACGAGCTTGAAGAGGAAGTAGGCCATGGCACCGAAATAGAGAAGCTGAAAGATGTGAGTATTTTCCAGTGGAAGTAGGGGAAAAGGGAATACAGGGATCGACGTACAATGATGATGATCATGCCGAATGTATTCTCACGTCGAGTGAAGATAGCCGCGAAGACCAGAATGATGATGGTCACGGGAATAGCAGCAAGAGTCAAGGCAAACTCGACGTCCGTCTTCCCTGTCACGATGACCACGAATTGAACCGTAAATCCAAGGAAGAAGAAGAAATCGAATTTCAAAAGGGCGATGTAGATCTGGTATTGTCAAGTCAGAGACATGGGAACATGAAATTCTGAAAGTGGGAAGATGGAGAACAAACCTGGTACGTGAGGTACCGCCGTTTCATGCGCAGATCGGCGCTGATGTGCTTGTAAATCGTCCAGGCAAACTCATCATACAACTTCCAGGCCGCAAAGATCATGAGAACAGAACCCAAGGCCAGAATGCAGGGAATCGCGATCAAAAATGGTTTGGTCTGCCGCCAGATATCCTTGTTGATCGCATCGTTGACCATTAGAACCTCCACAGCATCCTGGATTTGCTCAATCTGCACGGCGCCATAGATCAGCAGGCCAATGTTGCAGATGCAGATCCCGATGACCTGGATGGTGTTCTTCAGCCGTAGAGCATCGTAAACCAAGACCAGCTCGTATATGAAGCCGAAGATGTAAAGCGAGAGGAAGGTGGGGATGGTTTTGGACGAGCTGACGTTGTCTGCGATCGGGTTGAGCTGGATCTGGAAGTTGGCGAAAACATAACTATCCCCACAGTCAGCAGACTGCCGCACTCGACTCAATAAACCAACGGAGAGAACTCACGATTCCAGAGTCAGGATGACAGCAGACTGGATGGCCGAGATGATCACGAAGAACCAGGACCACCGTGAATTCGGGATATACATCTTGCGTGGTTTCGACGACACAGGCGTATAGCCTTCCCTTGACCGAAAGGCACCGGCAGAAGGTCGAAAGGCAGGGTCAAAAGACCCCCCCAAAAGAGAGGACCGAGACTGTGAGGAGTAAATTTTGGCGAATTTGCTCCGTTACGGAGCTATACCCGGGGGCGGCACAAGAGGCAATGATGACGGCGTACCCACCAGATATCTGGTGGGATAGGCACGAGGGTGCAGTATCGTAAAGAGCGGAGGGCGGTCTCGAGCTTCTGAAGGCGACTTCAAGACAAGAAATTCACGATGTTGTAAGTAGACCTCTGTTGACCTGGACGAACCGGTGACCTCCCGAGAGTCCTAAGAACGACGCTGGTTTCTCCCCGTAACAACCAGAACTGACAGCACCCTGCACAAGACTGGCTGACACTAAGCGATGATAACGTCTGGTAGATAAGAGACGCAGAGGCGGTGGTGCTGGCGTTGATCACGGTGGATGGGACAGGTGACCTCAGGCCAGCGGGGAAGAAATTTGAGAGGACCTAATCTTGGGGGCCAGTGTTTGGAAGCGGGCTTCCTTGGATGGAAAAACGAACGAATCACGTCTGTCTCACGAGGAGGCAGACCATGGAGATGGCATCTGTCAAGATGGAAGCGGGTTTCGATGGATGAGATCAAACAGGAGACGGAAGACAAAAACGAGAGACGACGGTAGGTTTGAGGATCACAAGGCTGCGCAATCGACCCGACCGGGCTGACAGGCTTGGTTGGAACTTGGGGGGGTCCGGGGGTGCTCTGGCCGGGCGCGAGCGACACTGGGCGATATTATTATTGTCACCGTTACCTTACAGGCTTCCCCCGAGGCTTGTTCCTCGTATTACGATCTCCTGAGTCCAGGCATTCGTGGATCCCACACTCTAGGCTGTTCACCACTGGTTATTTTTGACTGCTGCGACGGCCTACAGACCAACAGCCATGGATTACGGATTGTGCTGGCCAACGTACGGTCCTGGGCTCGGCTGTCCCGCGGGTGTTCTCCATACTCGGGGGCAGGTAATAATACGGCCAACTCTGGCCCGCGGTATTATTGCTCCCTTTTCGCGTTAGGAGGCTGCTGTGATTTGCGACGTCGTTGCTGTCTTCTCCAGCAGCGTGGTGGCCAGTGGGGCGCTGGACGCACTAGGCTTGGGTCAGGCACGCCAGACGGTTAAAATCCAAAGAAAATTCTTGACGGCGGCCACCCAAACAGTGCGGACGCGTGCCAAGAGTCGATTGGTACGAGGATGTTTCAGGCTCCAAACGGCAGCCAGCAGTTTGTGGCAAGATGTCTGCTGTCGGCTGACCGGGAGCTATGCTGCCCGCTGCATATGGCAGCCATGATCCCAGGCTCGCAGCTGTTCCTTATGCGCAGTGATAGGGCAGTACAGAGGACAGATTGTTTGGTCGACGCGCAGGTACGGGGGGTGCAGGGCATGCAGCGGAGACGAACGATCCGGGAGAACGGTCGGGACTCAGTGTTGCTAATTCTAGCCTCCAGTGGAGTCCTCAGCTGCCAGGAGATTGGTCTCCTCCTGTCATGGATATTAATCATTTTAACCGCAGCCCTCCCGTGAGCATTCGAGAGGTTCTGGCCACCCACCAGAACGCTCTGAACCGTGGTTGACATTCACATCCCGCTAATCCAGAATCCGTCAACAGTGGCTTGTGGCTGTGCGACCGCCTGCTGTGCTATGCCCCGGAGACCGTAGGGCCCTAACCTAGTCCGTGTTGTCCATGTAACTTCCCATCATGCGCTAGGACGTATCAGGTCGGGATCGAGTCCGTCCTGACGTCTTGTGTTCCGTCCGAGAGTTCCTGTTTGACCATAGCTGAGAATGGCTACATCGACTGAGAAGCGGTGAGATGCATCTCTAGAGAATCAACTCACCTCCGCCAAGACGTATCACAAGCGTCAGAAGATGAAAAAGTCATGCAGAATGCTGCCAGTACGGAGTAGGTGATAGTTGGCAATGGAGATCTGTTGTGTAAAGAAACCAGGCAATGGGAGTCGGCTACGGAGTAAATGCCACAATTGTCGTAAAAGCGGTTAATGATATACGGAGTAACATACTCCGTACAGGTTACACGATCGAGCAATGTCCGTCTTCATGGCATTCTATTCACTTAGAATTCGTAGGTCAGACATATTGTATTGGGAAATTGAAAAATTCAATTCTTCAATGTCTATCAAGAACAGGCCCGGAGTTACTCCGCACATAGTAATCAGATGCTGGGGAACTTAGGTCTCGTACCCTCGCCACGTGGAGTCGTGGACAGACATGGCTTGAGTTTCAGCCCTGTTCTCCAGAGTATCTAGCAGCTATTGGACTGTATATCTAGGATTTCCTTATCGCAAGAGCAGTCTCACTGCAGTTTAAACTGAGTCCACGCGCATGGGCCAAGGACAGACGTATCTTGTCGTACACACTCCATACCCCCTGATGCTAAAGCGTACCTACCTGGTAAACAACAATGAGTCAGCAACAAACGACTCTGTGAGCCCCGTGACTCAAAGAGCCCATCTCACCCAATCAGATTTCGTTGTAGCCACGCTTACATAACAGAAGGCGGTGGAACGTGGCAGAAACATCCCACCTCGCAAAAATAAAAGTTCCCTCGAAAATTCCCACATCCTTGCTCCTTTCTCTCTCCAAGCGTCGCCCCCTTCAATGCTGCGTTTCTTTGCTACGAACGACAGAAGAGCTGCTGGTCTCTTAACCAGCAGCTCACGCTGTCTCCCGCTACTGTGTCCCTGACACAGTCGGGAATTATGCAAATGAGAAATTCGGAGGAATCTTCACACCCCAGCAATCCGCCCTTCACCTTCCGTCCCTCTTGTCGGAGGGCGAAGATGGAGGGCCGGTACTGCCCGTGAGGGTCCGGCGCGATAGGTAGCGCCCGCGATTGGCATCAGAAACATCGGGGCGATTCGTCCCTTCGGGGGCGTTTCGGTTTCCCCATGGGAGAGCCGTCGCGAAGATTGTGTGTGCGTGCATGTTCACGCATGCCGCATGACACTTTAGTGCAATACGCAGCATGCCTTCTCCGCCAGACCGCCCATCTTCATAAGGTCTGGAGGACGGTATCATTCGATTCCGATTATTCTGTTGGGGGCGACGCTTCACATCTTTTTCTCTTCTGTGAGTTTGCCACCCAGGCCTTGTGTCCTTTTGTCTGACTGGAAAGAACGTACTCGTTGGGGGATACTGCTAATTCAGAAAAACCTGTCGCCGCGAGATTTGGACTTTTCTCCTGTAGGAGTATACCTAGTTTTCCGGAGTGGACGAACGATAGAATTGACGGATACGGTGCTCTTCGATAATGAGGTGATACCATTCTCGGCTTTACGTTGTGAAGGAATGTATGGGCCTGGTGGTATACTCCATTCTGGAGTCAATTTGGAGTATATTGTGCAGTTATGGCTAGTGAAAATGAAATGCAGTTTTTCTTCCAAAAGATTTCCGTTCTAAAAAGATTATTAGTCAACACGATCTGCTACTTTGGAAGTCAATATAATGCATTTCATGTCATTCGCTAAGAATTCCATTAGTATGCCCATAAAAAGAAATTCTGCGACACCGCCCATCGAAGTTATAATAGAAATTATTTCGTCTGGAAATCCCACCCCTCCAGGCCAGTACACCAAAACCATTTTTTGACTTTAGTGTAAAAATGAACGATAGTAAATCGTCTTAATATCGTCGACCGTACGGTCCTTCCTATTTCACCGACTATCACAACCTTACTCCTCTTCTCCGATCTATAACAAAGACATCATGTCAGTAACGGAAATGCCTGAAACAGAAGAATCATATGACATACCTTCGGAGCGAGGAAGAATCTCAGGTGACCACTGCCCAAGGGGTACTCGACCCGCAGAGGTACCTCCTGGGAGAGGCACAGTTGGACCTTGGTGGACAAACTGGTAGCTTTGCAGAAGTTGACGAGGTATTTGAGAGAGAAAGTAAGAGCCACAGGCTCCGTAAGCTGGATCGTAACATTTTGGTCGGGTTTCTCGACATTCGTGTGCGGGCGGACAGTCACAGAGCCACTGCCAATGTCGCCCTGGCATGAGAACCTGATTCCGTCTTTGGTCGCCTCGATCACAACTGTGGCGGTTCAACCAGAGTCAGTCTGCGCGGCAAGGCTCATTTGTCGCTTGGAGTATACGGACCAGATTCGGACAGAGCATTCAGATCTCTACAGATCCGCTGGAACTCCGCGGACGGCATCTCAACGGTGGCGGAGTACTCAGTCTCTGGGATGGCCAAATGCTCCTGGTCGATATCCATGAGCTTAATGTCGTATTCGCTGATTCGGTCCGTCTCTGAGCTCTCGAACATGAGATTGACCACATCAGGCGAGTCCTCAGCTTTCAAAGTCAAGACATCTTCGTTCTGGGCTGCACGAAGGACCTTGGTCAGGGAGACCAGGTTGATACCCAGAGCGAGGTTACGGTCACAGCGGTATGGAGAGAACCCTTCAGCCTTCAGCATCATCGACACGAGAGCAACATGGGAGTTGTCCATGGCCTGTAGGGCAATCCCCGAGTCGTTGCAATCGAAATTGCAATCCTGCACGAGGTCCTTGATCGCATCGACGATCTGTGATGGAGAGCCATGCCTGTCAGTAAGTTCGCCAACACAGCTGCAATTTAAAGAGGTTGCGTACCTTTTTAAGAAGGGCTG
Organism: Rasamsonia emersonii CBS 393.64; assembly: GCF_000968595.1. Classification (NCBI taxonomy): domain Eukaryota; kingdom Fungi; phylum Ascomycota; class Eurotiomycetes; order Eurotiales; family Trichocomaceae; genus Rasamsonia; species Rasamsonia emersonii. Next base: position 66,852 of record NW_013563319.1, read on the forward strand.
CCTGCTCTAACCGTGCTTCCAACACTATGAACTAAGTTAGAAATGCCCAAAGACGGGGGAATGGTCTTAAGAGTCTTACTCTTGATGTGTATGCACCGGGAAAACGAAGAAAAGAATGACGGAGATCCAGGGAGGATAAAGAAAGAACGGGAAGTCAAAGTATACAATTACCTAGGGAGTTCTGTGCCCAGGTAGAGGAACGTAGTGATTAAGTCTTTGAAATGAAGTTGATTTGAGCAGGAAGAAGGCAATTAACTGTGTGGTCGTGTCAGTCTTGGGGGAGAAGCGACCGAGGGGCGCGTATGGTGGGGAAGCACGCGCTTCGCGTAGCTATGAAACCATCTCGGGCTTAGCGCAGCTTTCACTTTGTCCTCCGCGCATCTAATCCTGCCTCGCGTCTAGGAACTATAACGGCAGCTGGGGAATGCGACCATAGAACCTCTCAGCTGAGTCTGGGACCTTCTACAAGGAATGAGAGGCCTAGATCTTCAGTAGTCACAGTAATTGCTACTACTGTTTTAACATAACAGGCAATCGCCTCCCAATAGGAAGCGTTAAAGATGGACAGTACAATAGCTAAAATATTTCAAATTACTAATATTATAAGAAAAATAATGGCCATTCGTGGGCCTTATAATAATATATAATAATAATACAGCAAAATGAGCTAGAACCACAGTTGCGAATCTCCCAGGAGTAACACGAAGATATACAGCAAGATCAGTGTTCAAGGAATTGGTGCACCCAAGATCAGTCCCGCAACGCCCGCTCCCATATACACACAATATGCTGATAAATATAGACAAACAGAAGATCTTGTATCAGTTGATCGATGCAGATAATATCCGTGGACTTTTCGGTAATTATCGGGTTGACGGATGAACGGCGATATTTCGAGTCCACCCGCGAACGACGCATCAGATGCTCGTAATCCTCGGCGTCTTGTTTGCTCGCGGACGGTGTTTGATGACTGTTTCGAGCTCTCTCAACATGTTGGTATTCGCGTCGGCTCTCTCTCGTGCTGCAGCTTGCCTGGCTCGCTCTTCTTTCATCCGTGCGATGCGCTCCTCCCGAGTCAGCGAACTCCGCTTTCTAGAGGAAGGCATGACGACGGCCTCGAATATCTCTTCCTCATCCACTTCATTATCTGGGTTCACAGGAGGCTGTTCCTCGCCATTCAAGACTTTGAGAGCGGCGCTGGGGCTTCCGTCCACCGCCGTGTCACCGCTGAAAGAAGAGGACAAAGGCGACTTGAAATCACTCGACGCGCGTGACAAACGATCAGATCCTCCCGGTTGCTCGAGGCAGCTCAATAACGCAGACTTGCCGGCCTCCCATTCCTGCAACAATCCTCGAATGTCCGCTCCGATGGACTCGTATTGCGCCATTAGCGTAGCCCCGAGATCTTGTTCATTCCCGGCTCGCTCAAGACTAGCATCCGATTCCTCGCGTAGCACATGCATCTTTGCATGAAGAGCACGAATCCCTTGAGATAGTGAGTTGAGTCTCCGGAATTGTGCGCGGAGAGAATCCCTTCCTGGAGATGCAGATGGCAATGGTGATGGAGGGATAACCTCGCCTGAGAAAATTAGCAACAGCCACAACACAAGGATCAAGGCTCTTACGATCTTGTTCGCTCAAAATATTGGTCATCTTCTTGATGTTATCACCCGTAATGACAGCGAGATCCCGCATTTCTTCGACAGCAGTGCTCCAGGTTGTGATGTCTGAACCACTGCCATCTGCACTAAGAGCCAACAGGCAGCACAAAACGCTCTTCCTCACAGTATAAAGCTTCCCAAAGAGGGTGCGAAGGGCTCGTAATGAGTATTGATCCTCCGTCCCTCGCTCAGCCAATGTGGATTCAGCCTCATAGAGCTCCTCCGTGGATATCTCGTAGATGTCGTAGTATTTCTCCAGATTGGCGGTATCTGCGAGCGAGCGGATGGTCTTCTGCGCTTGAACATATCGTTCCAGAAGAGTAAATAGACATTCAGAGACGGTACGACGTAGCCTCATGCATCGGCGAATCTGCGAAGTACTCTCCTCCAAGCGGCTGATAGGGGGCAAAGGCGTGCTTCTGTTTTAAAAGTCAATCAAGTATTAGACAACAGAAAGGAGGTGGACTGACATTCTATAGCCTCTTGAAACAAGTTCCACTTCTTGAATAAACATCACTGACGCTGATGCAGCTGAATCAAAGCTCTGCGCGTTGCCAATGAAGAAAGACGCTGCTTGGACCGCCTGATGTCTCACAAACTTGAGCCACTGACGTCTTGCGAAGGCGTAGAAGATGGCTCCGATCAGAGGTAACAGAATTAGGAGGACTATTGCTCTTCGTGGGTTGAGCCCTGGCCCGGTCCGCGATCGGCTCCAGTGGATTAGCCAGGCGATCGAGAATGAGGTGGCAGCAGTGACAATGGCCCCCTTTGGGCCAAATGTCGCTGAAAAAGATGGTGGCTCCTTAACCTGTGCGTTCGACAAGACATCGGTGGCGGAGGTGTAAGAGGGGGCATTGTGCTCGTTCAGAAGTTGTGATGCGACGATGACATAACCGAATTGTTCCAAAAACCTCTCGTTGTCGCTTTGTCCGATCCGGGAGCTGACAGCGACCTGCAACAGATTCCGGTCAGAGAAGTCAACCTCGCAAGCATATGCAGCATCCAGTCCCCTACCGAGCATGCATCACGGATCTTGCCCAAAGTACCTCCTCTCCGCAAGGTATTGAGTTCCAACGGTGCTGGTAGTTTCTTCCGGATGCGATCTTGGAATGTAGATGCCCCACGAGGGGCGAAATTCGGGGGAGGACTTGGAGGTTCTTCATCACGATCCTGCTGGGGTGTCCAATCCTGACCACGTTCGCCTTCCCCTATACCGTTCGACAGTATCAGTACCCCTATCTCTGCCAGCACCGTCCCGTATATGTAAGGTACCTTCGAGATAGTCCGCCAGAGGCGAGTCTTTATAAACCAGAGATTCCATCGCCGGCGGGCATGGGTATATCTTCTTTCTGGAGTGCCGAGAGACGTCACTTATTCGCCGTAATGTTGCATAGCAATGAATCGTTGGGAAGCAGGACAAAATGGACGAGGAGAAAGCGACGAGACAATGGCCACAATCAGTCCATTGCTCGTAGAGATTTAGAGAGAGGAAATCGGTGGCTTGGGTCCTGAAGGCAATACCGCGAGTTAGCATTCCACGGTACCTCATGGATCGAGATCGCTCCTCACCAGTCACCCCGGTGCACTAGACGCTGCAATCTAGCTCTCGGGAGACAAGATCCCCGAACGGAGACAGCAAAGATAAAAGAAAGACCCCTTTATTTTTTTCAATCTTATTGAAAATCCGGCTCCAGCGCGCTGCCTTGGGGCTGTCTCGGTTTCATTTGCCTTTGCCTTGTGGTGAGCAATGTAGCCACGTGCGGCAGGCGAATCAACGGCACCGTTAGCCGCCCGCCCCCTTAATCGATCTCAGTTGACCAGGGAGGCACACGACCCTCTGCCGCAAGAGTCAGCAGTCCCTGACTGACTATCGACTCACCACCCGCATGGAAGGTCGCCTTCCTTGCTTTCGATCTGCTGCGTGGTTGCCACATTGGATGGTCACTTGATCGTCTCGACCAATTATTCGGAGATAATTGCAACACTTCTGCAAGATAAGCTTCAGTACTGTTGTAGGCCCTTGCGTCGACGCTTCCTTAACCGCCTTCAACACCTATGTGGTCACAGCGATCCTTGCTCCTGCATGCCAGTATGTCATCCGTCGGTGGGACCTGGAATATGAGCGTTTTTCATAGGGCACCAGTGAGATGGTAACGGGGTCTGGATATCCTGTCAGGATTGGAAGATATACAACATTAAACAGTGTCAAGATCGCCTCTTTATATGGCAGTGAAAAGTCGGTGTGATCTGATCTGGCAAGACAACGCCAAGTTCCAGTGCTGATCAATGCAGAATCTACCATTATCTGTAAAGTGTGACTGACGCTTTATGAGACTTATAGACAGTCTTTGGCCTGGCTAAGACTTCAAGGCCATCCACTTCTCAGCGCTAGATCTCTGTAGATCAACTACAATTTGTTCTCCCAGAATACTTCAAGCGTTGAACAACTACGCCATTGAGAGATACTCCGTAGTCTCTGATTGGGAGGAAGTTATCTACTTAATTTCCCTTAATGCCTGGGGCTTCTAGGAGGTGGACTTGTTCATGGTGAACAAACACCACATGGAACAGTACCTAATCCATTGGCAGGCTCCTGTATCCGGTGTTTGAAGCGCGCCAAAGCTGAGAACGATGAGATATTATCCTCCGACCTGATGGATTTGGCCATGATCCTTGTTTCCAGGGACAGTTTAGCTGGTCTGTCCGCGGTGCAGCGGGGCGAAGGGCGCCCCAGACGCGTTGCGCTGGCAACGGCCTGGAAGTAAACAGTGCTCGTCCCACGCTCTGACATTATTATCGTTATCACACGCAACTTCAGACTGCAAAACAGGCTTAAAATAGCATCTGTGCTTGACAGATTGGAATCCAGAGGCTATTTCAAGACCTGTATAGCAGCGTGCTTTTTTTATCCTGGTCGATTTTATTACTCTACGAGAAGACCGTGCTGGGAAGAATTGTCCCCTCTATGAGCTTCTCTTTGGGTTTGATGGAGCACTAAGGCAACCAGTTGAGGATCACACTGTTCAGGCAAGATCATGAACCGAATTTACGAAGTCGAGAGTCCGTGTCCGCCAGACCCAAGATTTTCAAAATCCGGACGAAGCAGCGACGATAATCACGCTTTAGCAGATCTGTGGGATACCAGTTTCGATGATTTCGAAGACACAGCCGCGGTGGAGTTCACAACCGAAATACGCGCTCCCTTGCTCACAGCAACGAAACCTCGACGTGTCAGGAAAGGGACTTCGTTCCAAATCCATGAAGATGGAAAGCCTGACGTTGCACCGACGGCGGATGCAAATCCAAGACTAAACAACGGAGTAAAGAGAAAGAAATTAGATGGAAAATCAACAATGCTTGCTCAGCCGGCTCAGCGATTTCAGCGTCCGAGAGTCAGCTTTGCTGTGAAATCGCCTCATGAAGTACCCACAAAAGACCGACGGTCCAGCTCCAGATCGGAGCAGGAGAGTATCACGACCAGGGATGAAAATAACTCGTCGATAATACAAGAGAAAGAGTTGAAAGCTAAGGAGTCGAAGGAGGACAACTTGAAGAAAGATGTCCGCCGCCGAACGATATACATTCCCTCGGAGGATACGACTATGCCTACTGTTTTCATGAGCCTTTTCAGTCCTTTGAAATCCCAAGATCCAAACACGATCAATACCTCTGGTTCAGACGAAACTGTACCGATAAACAGTCTCGAGGCCCGTATCGCGGCAAAGCGACAAGCAAGAACATCCCTCGCGGCCGCACCACGACGAGCGCCGCTACAGCAGAAACCCAAGGTTACTCAAGAAACAACGCTAAGTCGAGATGTCGTTGGCAAGAATGGAGGGAAGGAAAATATACCACCTGGCTATCTTCTGACCAGTGACAAGGGCAAAGAGGATAAAGATACCTTCCCGGTTTTCGAGGTTCCGGCGAAGAACATTTCGAAAACGAGCGTGCCAAAGAATGTGTCAAAGGACAAAGTTGCTCTCGCGAGTCGCAAAAATCTCCTTACAGTGCCTGAGAATAAAAAGACTGTGTCTAAGGCCATCGGTCAGAAATCGTTAGAGATGATGATGTCAAGTGTCAATTCTAAAAGTGCAAGTTCGACATCATTAAAGGATGCGAAAAAGAGCACTGTGAAGCCCAAGGTGGTTTCCAAGGATGTCTCTCGCAATTCCAGAAGCTCAAATTCAAATGCGGGAAATGCTCCTACCAAACTTTCTGTTCCCAAGATCCCCAGCGTGAATATCGATCAGAAGTATCCTTTACTTACTGATGATATCTCAAACCCGATCATGTACGAAGACAATTGGCTTTCTCACCAGGAAGTTGTCATCACCCAGTTGGTCAACGGTCTCTTCGACTCCGCTTGTGGCAAGTTGGATTCCAGAGATCCGGAGGTTCTCAGACATGAGCTACTTGGAATTTATCAAGACAATTCGTTTGTTTTACTCTACAAGCGACTGCATGCATCTCTTTTATACGGTGCTCTGGCGGTCCCCAAAGATGTGCTCGCTCGAGGAAACAGACTCGGTGAAGACCTTGGCATGAAACGCACTTTCTTGAACTTCTGGGTGGAAACATATGACCTACACGCCCTGAGGGCTGCGGCAGAAACAGTGATAGGCCGCAGGATATCCAATCCTTTGCGGTTATCGAACGATGGCCGTGTGTCGCCAGATCAACAACTCAGACAACAGAAGACGCTTAAACGGGCGCTGGAGGCATTTTTAGACATTTTTCTTATCCGCAATGAGGATAGGGAGCGCGGGACAACCGAAGAGACTAGCGTTGCTGGTTGGGGATATCGACGGACAATCCTTCGAAGTATTTTGATGATTGTCCTCCTTGACAAAGGCCGCCTCTCTCCTCAAAGCTCACTACCACGGTGCCTTTTTGTTCCTTCGTCGCGGTACAAGTCATCCACCGCGGCTCTTCAAGCCCTGGGCAATCAGCTGCTCCCTTCTGTTGGAGATATTACGCGACCCCTGGGTCATCTAGATTGTCAAGTCTCCTACAAGCAGCATCCGCTGCAGGAGTATGAATTCCAGATCAATAACCTCGCCGTGGATTTGCGTGACGGTGTGCTGCTTACCAGACTGGTAGAATTATTGCTTTACCCTTCCACTTCGTGCTTTCAGTCCGGTCAAGACGATTCGGATGCATCAAACACTTTGACCATGCCTACGGGGGAGGTTCTTCCTCTGAAACGGGAAGAAACTGATTGGCCACTGTCACAGCACTTGAAATTCCCTTGTTCAGGCCGGGCCACCAAGCTCTTCAATGTCCAGATCGCGTTGAGTGCGTTGCGTGGAGTCCAGGGCATCGGAATCATTGCCCAGGATGTCCGTCCCGAAGACATTGTAGATGGATACCGTGAAAAGACCATTGCCTTGTTATGGGGTCTAGTTGGGAAATGGGGTCTTGCAGGACTCGTAGACTGGGATGACGTGAGAAAGGAGATCGCGCGGCTTCAACGAAAGATTTCATCTCGATCCAACGACTCCTGCTATGAAGGAGAATTCTCTGAAGATGAAGATAGTCAAGAGGATGAGGACGGGCCGCACGCATTCTTGCTCAAAAAATGGGCATCTGCCCTCGCTCAACTGAAAGGTCTACGTCTTGAGAACTTCACCACCAGTTTCACGGATGGCAAGATCTTCGAGAGCATTATAGAAGAATACGAACCTTACATTATCGGATCGGGAGCTTCAAGACGAGGAGAACGGACAGAAACAGCGTCAAGTGGGCAATCTCAAACATGTATTGCCTTGGAGGCGCGCCTGCGGGCGTTGGGGTGCAGCTCACAATTTGGTAAGTCTGATGGCCTAGTACATGCAAGCCTGTGTCGGAAGAATGAGCTGACCGTAATCGACAGCATCTCTCGTTTCTCCTTCCAAATCGGCATCTCGAATCTTCGATCGTGATTTCATCCTTGGTGCTCTCGCCTTTCTCTGCTCTCGTCTTCTCTCCGCCTCGAAGCGCACTCGAGCAGCCCTCATTCTGCAGTCAGCATGGCGACGAACATTGGCGCTTCGAACTCTGCGTCACCGTATCCTCGCAAAGAAGGTTGCCACAGAGTGTGCGGCTGTGGTCCATACAAGGGATCGTATCTTGTGGGCTAAAGAAGTGATCGTGAATTGGTGGAGAGAGCAGAAGGCAAGGAGAAGCAAAGCTGCGAACAGTTCCCGAAGAAACCAGACCGGAAAGAATGGGATTCCAAAGTCGAAAGTTGAATGTCCGGCAAGACAACCACGGACACAGACAAAGCAATATGGTGGCAGCGGCGATGTCATTCGAAAGCAGAAGCAGAGAAAAGGAGTCACCTTTCATTCTGCTGCAGAAAACACTGACGCGACTTGCAGAAATGACGATCTTTGGCTCTCACTGTGAGACTTGCATATGCAGTGAAGAGATCGTTTACCCCTGAAGTCGAATCAATTGGTTCTCCTTTTTGGACGATCAATTCTTTCGCTTCCCTTCGTTTATTTTCCTTCTTGTAATTTCTTTTGGGAGATCCGGATCTGGACATGCATGTGTAGGAGTAACTGGTTGGCGTTGTTGGCATTGTTGGCATTGGATGGTTCGGGACAATCATTGCATTATTGATTATTGTTGAGTATTGGGCATTAGGGTTGTTTGTGTATGCATAGGATTCCCTTACGAGACTCAGGGAACGTCATCTCGTTCGCTGTCTGTACTTTACCTTCTGTTATATGTTTCCTCGATCAAAATATATTAATTGATCGGTTAAGCACAGCACCACTATACTTTTGCCACGTTTCAACTTGTTCCAAACAAGTCCAGAATTTTCTCTAAAATCGCCCAGCAGAGTCATGATGAACGATTTCTCCCAGAAGATAAAATTTCCCCGGCTAGAATGAACACCGGCGATTGCATCCATGTCACGCGGGGGCTCCCCGCTTCACGATAAAGCAACTAACACGTCAGTCAATTAATCAGTAGCTTAGATCAACTGGGTTAGCTCTCGCCAAGCGAACAAGCTCCAGATCAATCATCGCACAAACGTGCAGCTATTTTTTTTCTTCTCTTGGGTGGTCGAAGCCTTTATTTCTGTCGTTGTCAGCTCGAATGGCTGCATTGAAACGGGACATAGATTGAATGGACATACTTCCCCGTACAGCCTTGGCGACAGATTCAATCAAAGATGTCATCAATTCGTGATGCCACCGGCCCATCTACTACTGCTACTTCTGTCATTGAGCTCCAGAGCCCTTTGCGGTCCGAGAGACAGTATTCAATTGGCAATAATCACAATAATGAGGAGGATCATGATGAGACTGGCCAGACATTCGATTCTCCTGAAGAACCGCCGACGGGAGCAGTCGTCCATGCTCTGGAGAAATGGAATGCCCCATCTCGCAATATTCCTCGAACGTTGGCGACCTTTTGGAGTTTTCTTATCATGGGAGCTAACGATGCTGCTTACGGGGTGCGCTCATCAGTCTTCTTCGACACAGCCGTCTAACTAACAGTCTTCAGGCCTTGATACCATATGTACTGTACTAGTTCTGCACCCTTTGAGCCCAGCAAACAGGGACCCTGACAGTGACGACTATGACAGCTCGAATCATACTACAACCTCAGCTACACGGTCGTATCGCTAGTCTTCCTGTCGCCGCTGGTCGGCTACGCGTCTGCAGCGCTGCTCAACAATGTCATCCATATGCATTTCGGCCAACGGGGCATCGCCTGGCTGAGTCCCGGATTTCACGTCGTCTCGTACATCATCAACGCCGTCCACCCACCTTACCCTGTCCTGGTGGTCTCGTTCATCTTCGCTGGCATCGGCAACGGACTGGCCGATTCGGCGTGGAATGCCTGGATTGCCAATCTCGCCAATGCGAACGAGCTCCTGGGGTTTCTGCACGGGTTTTACGGCGTGGGAGCGACGTTGAGTCCGCTCGTCGCGACGGCACTGATCACGAAGGCAGATTTGCCTTGGTATTCTTTCTACTATATTATGGCACGTATATAGCTTTTCTTTTCCTCTCCCTTGGGCTAGTGGTAGCTCGAATTTTGAAAATTTTCTCTTCGAAGTTCATACAGGTCGGGAATAAATGGCATAATACTGACATTTCTCAGATCGGCGGCTCTGCCATCGAGCTGGGTGCTTCAATAGCATCGTTCTGGAAGGCGAACGGCCTTGAGTTCCGGACAAACAACGCTCGAAGCGCGGATCGCAATAAAGAGAGCCACATGAAGGAGGCGCTCTTCTCCCGAGCAGCCTCCCGAGTCACCTGGCTCTGTGCCGCATTTCTTCTGGGATACGTCGGTGTCGAGGTCGCCCTGGGCGGGTGGATTGTGACGTTTATGATCCGAGTGCGCGAGGGCGCACCCTTTGCCAGTGGTATAACGGCGACTGGGTTCTGGGTAGGCGTGACGGTCGGACGGGTTGTCCTGGGGTTTATCACACCTAGGATTGGCGAAAGGCTTGCCATTGCAGTGAGTCAGATTCCTCGTAGCAACGACCGGTCGTCTTGAGGATACGAAGTAGCTGATATCATCTCAGATCTACCTCCCTCTCGCCATGGCCCTCGAGCTCATCTTCTGGCTGGTGCCTCAGTTCTACGTCTCCGCCGTCGCCATCGCCCTGCAGGGCTTCTTCCTCGGGCCCATGTTCCCTGCGGCGGTGGTCGCCGCGACCAAGCTGCTTCCGAGACATCTTCATGTCTCGTCGATCGGGTTTGCTGCAGCCTTGGGCGGGGCGGGCGCAGCGGTGTTCCCTTTTGCCGTGGGGGCCCTCGCCCAGGCGAAGGGGGTGCAGGTCCTGCAGCCTTTTATCTTGGCTCTGCTGGGAGCCATTCTGTGTGTGTGGTTGGGGCTGCCACGTATGTTGAAGGGTCGTAATTCGGAGTGAAGGGGGCCAGAATCAGAGTGTGAACGTGCCCAAGAATGTAACATTACCCTACCGGATGGAGGGGATAAAAAAGCGATATTATCCTTGATATCCACACTCTCCACGAAGCAGTAAGTATTATTTAAGAACTATAGTATAATCTGGACTGTAACTATCCATTAACTAGATATGAGCAACAATTCAACAAGTATATTTCACCGGGATAACTTACAAGTTAACTCCCAGCACATCTCACCTCATCTGCCTGCCTGCCTGCCTGTCTGTCTGTTTGTTGTCTGCGATGATCAAAATCTTGGCCCTGACCGTAGCGAAGCGCCAAGTAAAATAATTCAAATAATTCAGGTGGTATCTGTATCTGTATGTACTACTTTGCCCAGCCCCCAAATATGTACTGCACATACGTAGCCAACTAACCATTCGAAGAACTTCATAATTATAGAAAAAAAATACAAGAATGAACTGAATACCCAAAATTAGGTATGTATGTTATCGAGATATATTTATTGTCTTGGCCCTGGCCTGGCCTGGCTTGGCTTCTTGGCCCTGACTTGGCCTGTCTCTCTTCTCTTTGTTTGGAAACTTGAAAACTTGGCCTGATGGTACGCAAAGCAAGGGAGTCAGGTCAGTCACTGCCACGGCCACTGCCTCCCCCTGCCAAGTCTACATAGTCAATTCAATTCAGTTCAGTTCAATTCAGTTCCATTCAGCGTCACATTAATGAGTTACACGGGATAGGTATGTATAGGCAATTCTTGGCATCAATAATACGGGAGTGTACGGAGCACATACAGTTGAATAGAGGAGTGGAATAAGTAGGAGAAGAGCACGAGGACTTCTTGTCTACGTCACCTTTTTTTCGCCTTTGCCTGTTGTATTTATAGAATATATTATTGACTATTATTAGGAATCGTATGTAATGCGCGTGAACAACGCGAGACCAGATGACTAGGTGTATTTATATTTTTTGTTCGAGCAATACACCACACTGATACCAGACCAATTATTATACAGAAAGTAAACAACATTAATAATACTCACTCTCTCAGTGTAGATATTTGTAGAAATGAACAGAACCTATTTACGTCAAAAAATAAATAATAAATCAAGTCCCTGTCATATGATTACTGTTGCCTTCTTGCAGGTTGCCCTGTACTATGTATGTAAACATGTACAGGGGTCAGGGGCAGCTGACTGACGCCGATGACATCATACTGACTGGCAAGCTGCGAAGCCGCTCAACCCTCTTAACCTTGTTCTGTTTCATCCTTGTCTGGGGAATAATTGCAGTAATAATAACATCCATGGATCGACCACGATCATGGATGCTCCTGCAATAATATACCCAGAAGCATAGATACTTTAACAAAAAGGTTTATAAGATCATGCTAGATCGTGGGTACGGCGGCACGGCGCTACTGCACTACTCTCAATGGAAGAGCAACCGGCGAGCGCCGACATCACTGGCTGTTCTATTTTCTTGTCGTCCATATTTCGATGCTAGGTATATGATAGGGTTAAAAAATATGTACTGTAGATATGCAATCACCTAAAACATTCCCCCTTCGCAGGGGCTACAACAACATCTGGATCTCCAAGACGAAGGACCGGATCGTCCTTCTCTTGGACCACCCCATACTTGATCTGCCGCTCTCCAACTGTCTTGAGGAGTGTGTCAAGACTCGCATTGGAGAGGGCCTCATCCCGCATCAGGGACGAGTCAAACGCATTGGCCGTTTCGACAGGACTCATCGACACCGGACGCCCCAGCTGCCACCAGCCGTGAAAGGACACCGCCACCGACCCAATGCCCAGCACCATGATCACAATGGCCCCGATCAGGTACTCGTACTTGGCAACATAGACTAGTGTCTCGATCGTCTCCTCGGCGTCGATCGTCTGGATGTGCACGGGCTTGGCCTGTCCGGCAGCCAGCCCCGTGCGGAGAAACAGCTCGTGCAGCCCCGACAGCACCTTCTCCGTCGGATCGGTGATGTTCATGGCGCACGAATTGGAATTAGACTTGGCCGCATCAATGTAATCCGCAGCCAGTCGCCCGTCGAAGTCTGCGTCCCATTGAGTCACAAAAGGGCCCAACGAGGAGTTATAGCCTAGCACTGACAACTCCAGCGTGATGCTGGAGTTCAGAATGTACTTCGCAGCAGCCGAGATGCCGGCGACGGACCACGGTGCCTAGTATTCTTCAAAGAAAGTGTCTCGCAGGAAGGTGGTGTCATTCACAAAGGGGTAGAAAGGGAAAGTTTGCGGCTCAGGGCTCCGCAGGCTCAGGGAGTGATTGGCGATTGTCACTGGATACTCCACGAGACCAGTGGTGATATTACATCTCCGATGGGTCAATGTCCCCGGGCAGCCCAGGTACTCGGCCCCGTCGGAGAGGTTCTTGATGGCCCTCCCATCGTTTGATGCCATGAATACCACGGGCGCGTATTCAGCCGACCATCCCGAGCCCATCGGCATAGCTGTGTTGAAGTTGGCGTCGGTGGTGGCTGCTGCCAGACTGACCGTGGTCGGGTGGGCGAAGGGCCTCGAATCCACAGAGCTGGCGCGTTGCAGAAGAGGCGCAACCACGAAGCAAAGCGTCACGCCAAGGGTCGCCAGCGAGTTGCGGCTGAAATGGCGCCAGAACCTCAGCGTCGACCAGATGCCCGTCGAGACAGCCCACTGCCGGTGCAGGTCAGCGATCGTCCCACCCTGGAGGGCAGAAATCCACCATGAGAGGGTGGCCGCCTCGCTCTTCGCATAGTGGAGGCTCGCGACGCCGACGGTACTGCAGATGGCTAATACCACGGATGGTGAGAGCGACCACTCGGACTGTGGACGTTCGTTGGAAAGCGCAAGAGTCACCGACGACGCAATGATGGAGGTGAGAGAAGCGAGTAATGCCAGGAGACCGCCCCATGGGAACCTCTGCAGGACTCCAGGTTGCCATGGCGTCGTCGCGGGGGGTGACTTGGAGATGGGGTCGTGAGTAACGCGTGTCCAGCGGTACTTCCTGGCTGACTCTTGCTGAGAGCGGGCATTGTTGCTCGGTTCTTCTCTCGGGAGAAGACATGTCAGGCGGCGGATGCCTTTCTGCATGCTGTTCTCAGTTTATTGTATCTCTCCACGATCACGATGGGCATGTCGCCATAGTAGAAAGTAACAACACAGGTTGCAACACCGGTTGCGGCTATTGGCCCTGATGAACACTGCATCGTTAAGAGCCAGTATGTTATTTTTATCTGTTGGTGTCTGTTGGTCCATTTAGTTGGTGCTTACTCCGGAGTAAGGAGGCTCAGCGTGTTGATAACTTACCAGGTTGCAGTCTGGAATAGTGCCAAGACACGGGAAATCAACCTTATGCAAAAACAGCCAGCAAACATGGGATATTTTCTTCGCGATTAATTATTCCTAATATTTTAATACTATACGAAATCACAAACAGGAATTTCTTTCCTCGACAAAAATTACATAATGGCCTAGTAGTAAGTAAATAAAGCTGTATCTAGGGCGTGAAGGGCCTAAGTCCTTGCGCAACGCTTAGTAGTGGCATTCAGCCAATCAGCATGAGCTCCCCTGTTGGCTTCGTATACCTACCCAGGCTCCGTATCAGCTCCCCTATTAGGTAGGTGAATAAGCGAATTACGTGATTTGCTTTATATGAATCAATCGTATGAGAGGAACAGCAAAATCATATAAGGAATTTCTGCCAAAAACATCAATTTTTGAGATTTCAGGTGAAGCCGTATAATGCTGCTGGTGACTACGCTGCGCTCCGCAAATAATGGAAATGTGGTTTTTGGCCAAAATATACGGAGTACAGACACGTGATATGATTGGTCCAATCCGCTTATTCAGCACCCGTCTGTATCTCTTATGTAAGCATGCCGCAACAAAACTGCCTGCCTGCCTTAGGTATCTATACGCCTATCCTTTCACTATGGGTATCGGGTTTGCACTGGCTCCCTACTACATGCTTCACGTTGGCACCCTATAGGCTTTATATAGGCTTACATTATAGGCATGCAGAGGGCTGAAGGTCCGGAGCATCTATAGGAATTAGTAATCCTAGATGAGCGGAGCGAGTCGTTCGAAGGCTTGTTAGGGAATGATGATTGATTGATTGCATGCATGCATGCATGCTTGCATATATATATGCATGCTGCTGTATATATTCAGCATGGTACATATGCCAAGATATGTCAAAATAATTGTCGCTATAATTATTGTATTTGAATTGAAGATCAAATGCATCCTTCCCAAATGGAGTATGACAATACAGTGTACTTAGTTCCTCCATATGGCTGCCACGCGGACTGCATTGTGCTGTGCTACTTGCCACTGGGACCGTGATGACGATCACCTCCTTAATCAATCACTTGATCGCCCTCCGCGATCCTACGGACCTTGTATGGAGCAATTAGCTCTTCAGATGTTTTCCGGGGAATATTTATCTGTGCGCAGGGATCGTCCTTGACCTTGACCTTGACCTTGACCTTAGTCTGGATAATTGATAGTCGATCGCCTGGGAAGGAGGGTCATGTGGCGGGAATTTGCCCACGAGCACAACGAACTCCTCTGACGGTACAAGCTTGGACGGACGCAGATAACGAGTGTCGATCTCGGGTTTTGCTCAGATAGATACCTACCTACCTAGTAGTAGGTACTATATCCTTGTTTAGTCTGCCTACGAACTGGACGATCCTCTGTCTTCTTAGAATAGACACCCCAGTCTGTGCTCAACACCCCGATCGATGATGTATGTCTATTGCGGGGTGATGTTCTCGTATCGAATCGGACGGAGCAGTGGTGTTGGTTGGCGGCGGACGGAAGTCGCGATGATGGGGGCTCAGCTCGCCTACCTAATGGGGAAGGAACGACTGGTGCAGTAGTGACGACTGATTTTGGACGGTCTTGCCGTCCAGTAGGATTGTTGTTATTGTCATTATTGCCGATATCGAAGGTCAACTCGCAGCTGGTGGCGGAATATCGAAATGGAATTCTCACACCACGCAAATCAAGTCGTAGAGAGAAGATCATGATGATTAAGTCTCTCTTCGTTATCAGGTCATTATTACTGCGTCTTCGCGAGGGCTTCGTTGTTCTGTGGGGATGCCGGATTGGGCGGCTGGACTTACCCCATCGGGGATGCGCCACGAGCGTGTGTCCAGTGCGTGCGCCGACTGGGAGCGAAAAATCCCTCATATACTTGTCAGCCTGCCAGAAACCCGCCGAAGGCAATCTCCACGCCGCCGATGCAGACGGCTCAAAAGGTGAAGATCTAACAAGCCGGCCCCCGTTGCTCGCACGGCACGAGGCACGGCCGTCTCATCGTCGTCCACGTACTACGAGGAGGATTCTCACCCTCTGCCATTCGTGCTGCTGTGGTTGCTTTGCAGCCGTGATCTCAATTATTGATCTTCAGGCCAAGGAACGTCGTTGCATTTTGGCTGGCTTGGCTGCCTCGGTTGTCTCGGATGACGCTGACCGTTGAACCAGCCAGCCAGGAACACGATTTGCTGGGTTGTTTTTCTTTTCTTTGCTTTTTTTTTCTCGTGCGATTCTGTGGTCTTCTTATCCAGGTACTGGATTGCCCAGTGGACCCGTTCCAATCCCCCACCGTCCTGCTGAATCAGTCATGCAGACCGCCCATGCAACCACCAGCTGCTAAATCGGCCTAAAATGGTGCTAATCGGACTTGACCAGTGGTTAATGCACAACATCGCTCGCTGCTGGACCGTGCGCGCCCTCGACAAGGCGCATTGTCCATGATTTTCCATCTAGTCCGGGGCCAACCTGCCCCAGTGGGCAATGTCCAATCCAACGCTGGCCGTGAGGAGCTTCCAAATTGGCAAACAGACAGACCGATCCTTGCCCGTTCTGCGATTAACGTTCTGATCAGTGCAGTGCTGCACGCCATTTTTGCATCGTAAATCGGACTGCCTGGCGATGATCGTGCGATCTGCTAGGCAGCCCGGAGAAATTGAAATCTAAACAGGCGCTGACGTGGAGACATCGATCGATAACCTCCATCTACGAGAAGTAATTCAAGTAATTCGTGCGGATGTCCTCCGAACCGAGTATGCTGAGTTGCGACGGTAACCTGGCTGAGTTTGCTCGCTGGCAATGGGCGAGCCGCTGTCAGCTAGCCTTTTTGACCGCTCTTCCATTACTCCGTCCGGAGCACCGTCGGTTCAGCTCGTAATTTTCTTGTTAGGGGATTGTTTCAGAGGATCTTTGTCTCGCGTGGGCTGTTGAGATTTGCTGTCGATTGCCTGCCAAAGCTGCAGGTGAGTGCTATTATTATTACAGGGTGTGGTTAATAAAACTAGTAATCAAAGTAATTTTTTTTGTTCAAGAAAAATTATTATTATTATTTTTCTTGAAACGAAAGTCAAACTTTACTCCGTGCTTGTACCAAAATAGCAGTACTATATCTCGGTACCGTCTGATGACTGCACATTTTCCCCGCTAGGAATGAAGCTGCAGCGAACTGCAGGATTGGCGCCGTGGCCCGCATTCAGAGACGTCCGAACTCGGCGCGGGAAGCTACCAAGATGAAGAAGAGGAAAGCAGGAATCTGCAGCAGGGTAGAGAGGTTGCTGTAGGAGGCCATGTGCGATTATTATTGTGCAACAGCTGATGGAGAGGAGGATGAGGTCATCCCCCAGCCTCGAAACAGCCTGAAGGACAAAGCGCGAGAAGCGCTGCTTAGGCCCGTTGATCCTCGCCGTAATTTTTCCTCCCCGATGACGGGCTGGTGACCGGGCCATCCCCGTCCATGATGCCCCGAGTATGCACCTCACGTGCCTCCCCTGTAACTGGCGTGTAATGATACAGTCATGGCTGAGAAGGCCTCCATGGCTGGGCACGAGCAGCCTCATCGTCAGCGACAGCAGCACTGCCATCAGCCCAGCATCACCACCACCACCCGCATCATCATCGCCTGCTTCCAGAGACTTCGAAATCGATGTTTCATTGCTGACGCCGTTCTAGCGGGTTCCTCTGTTTTCCTGCTTCCATTTGCAGCAAGCGGTGCTGGTCAGGTCGCCGGCTGCAAACGGCATTCTGCGCATTTCTCCATCGGCGTCGCTTTCTTCAGTCGTATTGCAGGACGCCTCACACATACTTCGCTGCTTGGCTGGCAGCGCCCGTTGCCCGTCCTGCAGCATCATTGCCAACCTCTGCCACGGTGCCACAAAGCCCACAAACAAAAAAAGCCGCAGGAACCACCGCGCGCCCCGGCGTCAGAAGCGTGGGCTCCACCGCCGCCTGTGTTGTTGCGCCAAGCATTTTTCCAATAATCGCCGGGGCCTGCGGCGCCGCCGGCGTCAAAAAAAAAAGAGGATTTCCGGTGTGCGCGTGCAGGGTCCTTACTAGCCTTCCAGCTAGCAGCAGTGGCAACGGACGGCGCCGCCCCATACAAGAGCCAGTTACCCGCTCGCTGCACATCACTGTCGAGGCCTCCATCTCATTTCGTTTCCATCCACCGCTGCCTGCCCACGCGTCTCCCCTCTTTCTCAACCCGTTCTTCTCCCTGCTACCGTCTCTCTGCCTCTTACACTCCTCTCTGCGTCACTGGTGCTCCCTCATATTTGCTGAGCTGTCCGTTTTGCCTTTCTCTTTCCCATCGACATCTCCGTCACGGCATCGCTCACCTGTCAAGATGATGCCCTCCATATTATGACAATCTGCGTCCTGCACGGGACACCCTTTTGCGTACGCTCCCTGCGGTGCGGTCGGTATAGTCTGTGTCAACTTCTAGTCGATTCAGCTTTCTCTCGACCGCTCCAATCTCCTCGCCATTCTGGGAGCTCTCGAGCGTCTTCTCCACCTCTACCACATCCTTTCCTCTTATATTCCTTCATCTTCCGATTCGATCCTGACGACGACAAGAAGGGTGGTTTCAACCTATGGCTCATCACCAGACCAGTGAGAGCCACGGGGTGTCCGCCCTACACAACTTCTTCAAGATGCTGTTATCTTCGAATCCGTCGAATCTACCTGCTGGCCAGGAGACCGACGTTGTCGAGGACGTGGACGAACCTCCGGACTCCCACTTCCTTTCTTCTGAGGCGGTGACTATCCATCACCCTCACACTGATGGCCAGCTCTACTTCAAGTCACCACCTACGGTACCGGAGCGGAAGGAGTCTCTCCTGACCCGCGCCCTGTTGAATAGCCCCGACCTCCTCCCGGCCGATCGGAAATCCCATCACAGTCCCCCTTCTTATCCGCACAGCAATGCCAGCGGTCATTCCACGGCAGAGCTGACCAGTGACGGCGACCTCACGAGCCCGGCCTTGTCCAATACCCCCAGCCCGCCCATTCCGTCTCAGCTAGGCGGTGTGCACAATCTGATCCTCCAACGGAAGCCGACCCCTCCCGCCGATCCGAGCGAATCAAATGTTGAAGCCAATCTAGGCCGCAAGCGTTGCATCACCTTTGCTTGTGCCAACCGACAAAAGGAGACGGAGAAGGAGACGGTGACGGACAAGAACGCTGCTGTCGAGCCTCCCCAGCGGAAGACGACCCTGACTTTCGCCTGCCCGGCTCGCCAGCCCGAGGTCAGGGCTCCGACAAATGGTACCCCTCGGAGAGCTTCTTTCCGTTCCCGGCCCCGTGGATCTCCAGCTCCAGTTGCTCGCAGATCACCCCCGGCTGAAGAGGTTGCTTCCCAAACTCGAAGCGCGAGTGAGGCCCCGCCGTCTCAACCGCAGAGAAAGCCCGGGAGCATCCACATCAGTGGCCTGGGTGGATTCCACCCCTCCGAGGAAACGAGGTTTCACGAGTTCGCAAGTTCGGTCGAGGAGGTCGACGAATGGGTGATCCGGCCGACCGAGTATAAAGACAAAATTACGCTGAATGACTGCATGAAGAAAGAGAACGCGATCCGAAAACTCGGGGAGGAAGCAGAAGCGGAGGCAATGGCAGAGGAAGAAGAAGAAGAGGAAGAAGAAAATGAAGATGACGATGACGACGAGGCTGACGCGGATGAAGAAGCTGGAGAGGAAGACGACTCGACCGTTCACGATTTCTCCTCGGACGATGGCAACGAGTCGGACAACGAGGCCGGCTTCGCTGATTCGGACGACGAGAGTGATGACGGTTCCGACTACAGATTCTGGGCCCCCTCCACCACGACTGCTGCCACGAGCGCGGAGAACATGGATCTTGGCCGTCTGGCTGCGGAACGCAGGAATTCCAACACATCCATCGAGTCTTTGAAACAGGACGAAGCGCAGCCATGGCTCCCCGCGCCTGCTCGCCGAGGCAGAGCTCACCGCGCCATCAAGATTCCCAAGACGCGTCCCGAGACTCCCGACCTTCCGGATAGCACCGACTTTGTGTGTGGGACCCTGGACGAGGATCGCCCTCTCGAGGCCGCCTACATCTCCTGCATGGAGGAACGGCGTCGTAAGAAGCATGTCCCGGTTCCCCAGGATATTGATCCGAGTTTCCCGACCACGGACCCCGAAGACAATGACTTGGATGAGGAGGATGACGAAGACCTCGAGCGCACGGCCAGGGTCGAGGAGGAGCTGCTGCGCGGCAGAGCCAAGGGCTCGTCTCGGAGGACCTCGCCGCGTGTGTCTCCCAAGCGGCCCCTTTCTCCCGCTCCCCGTGTGCGTGGTCACAATTCCCCCAAACGCATGAAGTCTCCCGCCCCGAAGCAGCGGTCCGGTTCCAACGCGGGACTGCCCGTCCTCGCGGGGCCGACGCACCCTGAGGGAGTGAACATCACCGGACCGGTTCAGCGACCGAACTGCAACCGAACCAAGTCTCTTCCCCGGACGCCGAATCCATTCTTCATCGACATGGAGAAAGAGCGTCAGTCATCCGTTGCTCCCTCGTTGGCGCAGTCCCCGGAACGCGGGGTGTCTCGTACGCGCGAGATGCATACCCGGGGCCCCATTGACATCATCCAGGGTCTCGAGCGGAAGCGTCAGAAGCGGAAGGAGAAGTTCTGGCGCCAGCATTGCCGCAAGGCTGCCAAGGAGCAGGAGCGTCGCCCCGTGCCGGGCAAAGGGGCCGAGCGCATGAAGGAGCTGGGCCTGGAAATGGCAGAGAGATTCAAAGCTTACGGCGCCGGTCAAGGCCCGCAGTTGGTTCTCTCAGTTTAGAAAGACCCTCCCACCGGATTCGATTTCTCTTTTTCTTATTTATGGGAACGGGCCGGCGGTGTCGCTGTGCCCAATTTCTTGTACATACTTCCCAGGGAGGCTGATTGATTGCCTGCATTCGAAGCGTCCCGTTTTCAATCCTTTGCATTCAACCGAGATCCATGTACCAAGGGAGGACTCATGTGTCTTGCATTTACAGGCGATCATTATATACTTTGTTTTATTTTTTTTGTACTTCTGTTTCTGTTAGCGAGTTGCTTTTGTCTACTAGTTTTTATTTGTCTTTTTATTCTTCATGAGAAACGATATCCGGTCTTTTATTTTTCGCTTTTTATATCTCTTTTTAGTTTTTGGTATCTCTTTTTAGTTCCTGGGCGGTATCGATCTTGATCTTGGGGACAAGGAGTATATACCCCCTTGTTGTTTTGCTTGTAGATACGGGCAGATTGCCTAATGAAGGATCTCTGCGTTG
This sequence comes from Rasamsonia emersonii CBS 393.64, assembly GCF_000968595.1. Taxonomy (NCBI): domain Eukaryota; kingdom Fungi; phylum Ascomycota; class Eurotiomycetes; order Eurotiales; family Trichocomaceae; genus Rasamsonia; species Rasamsonia emersonii. The sequence goes on from NW_013563319.1 coordinate 87,981, forward strand.
TTTACATTCGCATTTTTATTTTCGACGTACGATTAGTATCTCACACATGTATTGTCATGCATTATTTCAGTAGAAATCGAAGGACAAGTGAGCGTGTGCATGATGGTAGTGATACCGCGTAGTTTGCCACAGAAGAGGCGGTGGTGCGGCGAGTGAGGCTGAAGTTAGTCCAGTCCGGGACCAGAACAGGCCAAGTTGAAGCACCGAACCAGCCAAGCTCGACCTCCTCGCCAACATCCATCGTGTCGACAACCTCTTGCCATCCCCATCACCTGGCAATTCTTTTTCTTTTTGCGCTTGCAGTTTTCTGTTCCATTGTTTCTGTGTAGCCCTCGAATACCTTCACGATGTGGATTATAAACTGGTGTAAGTACTTTCCCGATCTCCGTTCTCCGTTCCCATCAGCAGCCAGCAGCAAGCAGTCTTTGCTGCAGGGTCACGTTTCTTCTTTGACTTTTGCTAGCCACGTCTTTCCTCAATATCCTCTTCTTTTCTTTTCTTGGTTTCCTACCAGAGAACTGACGTCTTTGCTCGCGTTCGAATGTAGTCTACGACCTCCTGGCCTCCCTGGGCTTGCTCAACAAGCATGCCAAACTTCTCTTCCTCGGTCTGGATAACGCCGGAAAGACGACTTTGCTACACATGCTCAAGGTGAGTGGTTGCGCAGGTGGATGATGGGGGGAGGGAATTCCGGTCTTCTTCGGCTAGCTTCGATGCTCGCAAGCTGTTTGGTGCGGCGAGAAGCGTTTAAGCAGCACGCGACAATCCGCATCGGGGGAGGCCGAAAAGACGTCTCATTATCCAACCGCTTAGCTGAAGACTGAGACTGACATTTCTATCTTGTGCAGAATGACCGAGTAGCAATCCTGCAACCTACTGCACATCCGAGTACGCTGCCTCTTCCCATCTCCCTGCTTATACGGACCAACCCTTCCATCGTTGCGATCCGAATGTCTTTTACTGACGGCGACTGAATCAGCTTCGGAGGAACTGGTGATTGGTAACAACCGATTTACGACCTTTGACCTCGGTGGTCACCAGCAAGGTAGGCGAACATCCTACCTTACCTTCTACTTTGTCGGTCATTGCATGATGCTGATCTGAGTCGCTCAGCTCGTCGTCTCTGGAAGGACTACTTCCCCGAGGTCAGCGGCATCGTCTTCCTGGTCGATGCCAAGGACCACGAGCGGTTCGCGGAGTCCAAGGCGGAACTGGACGCCTTGTTGGCCATGGAGGAATTGGCCAAGGTTCCCTTCCTGATCCTGGGCAACAAGATCGACCACCCGGACGCAGTGAGCGAGGACGAGCTCCGGCATCACCTGGGCTTGTGGCAGACGACAGGCAAGGGCAAGGTTCCGCTGGAGGGCATCCGGCCGATCGAGCTGTTTATGTGCAGTGTTGTGATGAGACAGGGTATGAAATGAAGACAGTAGTCGAAGATGAATTTAGAGGGTTGGAGCTGACAATACATTACAACAGGTTACGGTGAGGGTATCAGATGGCTGTCGCAATACGTCTAAAGAGATCAACCAACCAATCAATCAATCATATGAGATGATAAATAATGACGAAAAGAGAGTGAGAGACTGGTGATGGTACTGGTACGGGTACTACTACTGATACAGAGGTCTTGACCACCACCACCACCACCACAACAACAACAACAACCATGTTATGTTGTTCCCCTATAACCTTTTCTCTCTGTCCACTAAATTTATAACCGAGGTGTCTTGCTTTTACTACTAGTAGTACACCTCTTCTCTTCTCTTCTACTTACATACTCGTCTTTCCTGTCCTCTAGAGCAAGCTAGTTAGCTATCTATCTTCAATCAATGTCTGAGTGAATTGAATTGATCAAGATCTTTCATTCGCTGTCTTGTCCTGTGACCTGTCTAGAGTTTGAATCTACAGTAAAGTACAGTATGCAAAGTAAAACAAAGTGAAGTAAAGCAAAGTAAAGAAGTCATTCTGAACTAAACATTGCCATCCATCCATCCATCAACCAAAACAAGACACAACAAAACAAGACACAACAAGACAAAATAGACATTTATCACTATAATAATGACCGTAGAATTTGTTATTTATTTATTTAGATAGATAGATTCATTAATTGAATTGACTAAATCAATCGATCAATCAATCGACCGATAGACAGACCTACCTGCCTTAGGTACCTACCTACCTCGTGGCCACTACCACTAGCCACCAACCATCACACCAGTCAGTCACCAGTCTCCAGTCATCAGTCAGTCACCAGTCAGTCAGTCAGTCGACTATCTATTCGACATAGTCAGAGAAAAAAAAGAATAAAATAGAAAACAAGTAGTGCAAAAGGGGATCTAGACGGGCAGGTAAAACAAGAAAGCAAAGCAAGCAAGCAAGCGGTATAATGACGCTCTGTTCTGGTCTGGTCTCTCGTCACGTCTCCAAGAAATCTGAACCTTGCTGCCTGCCTGCCTGGCTGGAAAGGTCCGAGGAAGAGAAGAGACTAATGAGAAAAAAAGCAAACGCAAACGCAACTTCGTATACTTTGTCTAATTAGTAGTAGTTCCTTTTTTTTTCGGTTTTTTGTTTTTGTTTTTGTTTCGGGAGACTGGACTGGACTGGACTGGCAAAATGTACACTCTGACACTGTGTCAAAGAAAAAAAACATTTCTTTTCCTCCTGCGTTATACTGACAAGATAAGTAGAAAAAAGATGAATTCAAAAGAGGAAATGAAAAAGGGAAAAAAAAGGAAAAGAAAAAAAAACCGGTACTGAGTGTGTGCGTGGATTGGATTGATTAACAGACACAGACACATAGCTGCTGGTTCTTCTTCCGCCCGTCTTTTAATTTAAAAAGACGTTCGCCTCGCCCTCGACCTTTTAAAAAGCCCTGGCCTTCGTCCTTCCTCATCATCACAACTCAAGAAACCTGGAAAATGCTAAACCTTTAAATAAATAAAACAGCCCCTACTCTCTGCCCTCAAAAGTTAAGAAAAAAAAACAAAACACAGGCAGGGAAATACCTCGAACCCTCCCCTTTCCGGAACAACTGATAAAATAACTCGGCACAGCTCAATGGGAGCGCAAAAGGATAAAATGGAAAAAGAAAAGGAAAGTGTAAAACATGGGTTACGCGACGTCGCAACTGACTGCGGATGGCCGATGGCGTTGTCGATGGCGGGAATGAATCTGGCGGAAGGCGTAAGGCTTCAAAATCATGTCGTGGCGGCCTGGCCTTGTCGTACAGTTCCCGATATGATAACTTTCTATCTTCGTCCGAACCTGCTACACATGGAAAAGCTCGTATGATTTCTTTTTTACTTCTTTTTCTGCTTGCGCGGAGGAGTGATGGGCCTGCCAGTGCTTATGCCCCCGTTGACGTACTTTTGTTTCTTTTCGGCTGGTTTCAAAATCTTCAAAATTTGAGAAAAAATCGCCATGTCAGTAATCCAGAAGACGAAAGGAATAGCCAGACAAAACAGTGCTTACCTGGAATGAACAAAGCAAGCTCTCATCAACGCTCATCATTGCTCCTGCGTTGTCGAATTCTCCGCAATAGTTCGGCGCGCTGAAAAGGGTCACGAGCTGTCGCTTCGAGAAGAACTCATACCCGTCTTCGACGACTTGGTGCGCACGGCAGATGAGATCCATATCGTGTTTTTGGAGGAAGCGCGATACGACGTCGGGTCCGAATGTAAATGATACTCCACGATCGTTCTCACTCCAGCCGGTAATGTCTTTGTCGGGATCGGACCAGAGCAGGTCGCAAAGCAGACCGCAATCGGGAATCTGTCATAGTCAGCGGATTAAGCCTTGAGCTTCAGGAAGCTCCAATGATAGACTATCTTCTTTTTTTTCCTTCTCAAAAAAAAAACCTCCGTTTCCAATTCAACTGCCATTGAGGAAGGAAATCAAAGACAAAAACCGGACTTACATCAGTAGGTCGCATCACACGACGGATCTGTTCCATCGAGTTCAAGTCGGGACTCAAGCCCCCGTGCATCGTAAAGATCTTCTCATCGATAATCGCCGCAATGGGCAAGCAGTTGAAGCAGTCGGTGAACGTCTTCCATAGCTTGATGTTGTACCTTCGCTTGCACTCATCGTAGAAGCCATAGATACGATTGATCGACGCGCACTCGTGGTTACCACGGAGGATGAAAAAGTTCTCCGGGTACTTGATCTTGTAGGCCAGCAACAGGCAGATTGTCTCGAGCGACTGCTTGCCACGATCTACATAGTCTCCCAGGAACAAGTAATTTGCCTCGGGAGGGAAACCGCCGTACTCGAAAAGACGCAACAGATCGTAGTACTGGCCGTGAATATCGCCACATATCTGGTTTTGCATGAATCAGTACGAGTCAACATAGAGTAGATGGAAGAGGGCGATTGTGGCATACCTTGATCGGCGCTTCCAACTCCAGTAATATGGGCTGCGAGATGAAGATTTCCCTCGCCTTGGTGCACAGATGGCGAATCTCCGACTCCAGCAGCTGGACCTGCTTTCCGGGCCGGCTACCCCTCACTTCCAGCAGTCTGTCGATGATGGAATCCAGATCGACCTCACCCTGGTCAGCCATGACTTGCCGCCGCTCACGAGAGACGGAGTAGAGGGGAGAGTAAAGAAGAGTCGGCGGCGGAAGGGAGAAGAGGGGGAAAGAAAGAAACGAGAAACGAAAGAGACGCTTCCGGGAGGCCCTTGGTTGTGTCGCTTTGTCGAAGACTTAATAACCAATGCCGGTGCCTAGAGCGAAGAAAGGGGGGGGTTGCGAAAAATCGTTAGCAAAATAAAACTCAATTCTGAAGTGTCTGCCGATAAGCGATTTTTTATTTTATTCCTTTTTTCTTTCTTTTTTTTTCCTGTGGGTGGGCGTGGGAAGGAGACGCGGCTGTCGACGCGTGTCGTGATGTGAAGGATCTGACGAAGGGATGGGGACTCACCAAGAAGAAAAAGAAAAGCTCCCGGTAAGCTGGACGGAGAGCGTTGGATGAGCAGGCCCGTCAGGCCCCGAATACCAAGCTCTGGAGTCGGTGTCCCCGATGGGAAGAGGATCTGGCGAGGGGGAGAGGCGTGTCTCTGAGATCTATCTGGCTCGATCTGGGCGATGGAAAGGCTTTCCGCGAGCTGGGATGACGCTGGCGACACGAGCAGACGGGGGAGAAAAAACGGCGCCGGCGAGTTGGTGAAAAACCAGAGGGACGGACGCAACCACCAGGCAGCGATGACAGACGCGGCGTGTCTCGAGGCTCTTGGGGCTTTCTGATGGATGGGAAGTCGGAATGGGCGATGGCTCAGAGGTTTCGCTCGCTCTCGCACACGGGTCGCGGTGGCGGGGGGAAGGGGGATCCGGTGTGGCAGCAATCAAGGGCGCCTACGGGCAGTGGGATCTCAGCGAGACGCGATCGACAGGGGACGGACGAGCGTGGACAGAAGAGGCACGACGAGGTGGTGACGGCGGAGGCAGACAATGAAGCAGCGCTGGCGAGCGAGAGGAGGGGAGGCAGGTTGACTGGCAGGCAAGGCAGTCTGAGGGCATCGAGCGAGAACGAGAAGAGGGCCGGCTCGGGCGGTGTTTAGTCTCGTTGGCCCGCTGCTTGGCTCGTTCCTTGCCGGCTGGCGGTACGGCGGCGACAGAACCCCGATCTGATCTGACTACGACACGCATTCTTGCTTGCGTATTCTGACTGTGCTCCCCCAGAATCCTGCCTGTCTCTTCCTCATCACGCCCTCCGGCCGTCCTTGATTGTTCTTTTCCTGCGTGCGCCCCCGGAATGGCGTCCTCGCAGCCTGCCCAGCGACAGACGGTGCGCCCAGGACGCGGGTGGATCCACCACTGCCAAATCTCGTCGATACAGCATTAATTGGCGGACCAGAGTTGGACAGACATGATTCTCGAATACATCATGCCCGTAAGCCTACAAATCCCGGCGCAGCCCTTTTTCCTTTTTCGGGTCTGCTGAGTGATTCCAAGAGACGACGTGCCGGAATCACTGAGACCGCCCCCAGTCTCCTTATTTTGTCGCCAGGACTAGTATAATTAATACGGGTCTGATCACATAAGTCTCCCACTGGCTTAGGGACTGCTGATCCGTTGTCGTACCAAGTGATCTGCCTCCCTGATCGCTTTCCAGAAACAGCAGAACTACTCCAGGTCCTCGTTGAATCGCCGCCCATTGCACTGCAACAGGTTCCACAGCCGTTCATAGTCCTTGCCAAGACCCGATGCTCTTTCTCGAACGCCTCCGAGACCTGGCCAGCAGGGCAGGGCATCGAGCAGGGGTTTCAACTTGACCTTTCAACTTCCCAGATGATGCTAGTCGTCCTCTTAGTGGCTCCCTGAGGCTCCGGCCAACTCTGCGCTCCGGATCTCTCAGTCTCCCTCGCCGTTACCCACTGCAATTCGTGGGGCTTGCCGCCGGGCCCCGGCCTGGACGCGCAACGGTCCAAAATTGGAACACCCGACCAAGCAACTGACTGGCTCCCAAGGTACATACATGGCGGAGGGATCATTGGATCAGTGATGCTGCTCTACGCGATAATACGGTTCGCGGTCGATCCTGGACAGGATCACTCACCGACAGACTTCGTGACAGCTACGATCGTGTATCATCAGAGAACAATCTTCTTCATTGCAGATGCAATCGATACAGGATTAACGTGCCGCACTTCATATCTTCATGCAATCACCATGAATCTTCAGTGTATAGACGCAAAACAAATACGTCAATAACAGGCATACGTAAAACATGACGCGGTACGAGGAATCGTCATCAAAAAAACAACAATCACAACCGAGAGAGGAGCGTAATCGGAACTCGTGGAAAAGAACAGACGGAAAAATCATACCGCTCCTGTAAACGCCCAAATGCCTGCCGCCCATTAATAGTACAAGCGGTCTAAAAAGTAAAAAAAAATCCACCGGATACGATCTTTGGACGATACCTTCCCTAAGAGGAATGTAGACCGGTTGTGACGGCAAGAAAACGCACGAAGATCATCAAAACATGCCCGCCCAGAATGTCAAATCATCAAAACCCGTATAACACCATGATATGCACCGAAAATATACAATCAAGAAGGGGTATAACTTTTTTTTTTGGAGGCACAAATCCTCACCCAGTCGGAAAGAAGCCGAGCATCGGCCAAAGGAAGAGCGAAAACAAGGAACCCACGGTACTCCAATAGAGGGCATTCGTGGGGAAACGACCCGTCTGACCGCAAGAGAGGAGAAGTGTCATCGCCCACCACTTCAGGGGAAGAAAAATTCGCGAACCAGAAAAATAAAAGGAAGATTTTTTTTCAGCCCAAGGTCCGACCGCCGCTGACCATAACCTGGTTGGGAGTCCGTGTGATGGGATCGGGTCGAATGGTGGGAGAATCAAGCCCAGGTCCGGAACACGGGACTGCGATGCTCTGTTGTTTAGGCTGCCAGGCATCATCGCCCAAAACGCTGAGCCAGCCGCTGCCCACATCTTGCTTCAGAGCCTCCAGTCTCTGCCGGTAGACATTTCCGTCAACATTCCAGTCCAGGTCTTGGATAGCAGGGAGAAGTTCGCGGTTGTTGTTCGCCTCAACGGGATACGGAACTTGCCTTTTGACAGGCTCTGGGGTCGCGAGCTGAGGCACAGTCCTGGGGGACATGCCCTGAGTGGAGGTCTCAATAAACGGATCAGACGGATCAGTCGGACCCGGGGCAGGGGTCAGGGTGTGCTTAGTCGCCTCGACACGGGCGGCCTTATCGCCAGCGGCGGCAGAATCCTCTCGGGAAATATCCACGATTCGCCGTCGAAGAGCCTTCTTTCGACGACTAGATCCCACCGTATAATTGTTCTGTTGAGACTCGGGAGCCAGACTCTCGGAGACTGGTGGTTCCTGGTCATTGGGAGGGAGGCCATGGCGCACCGATCCCGAGGCTCTACTCACTGTCTGCGGAGGCTCGGGATCGACCGGTCGCACCACAGGAGCGGCCTCCGGTTCGGCAACCCGATCGACCAACTGCTTCCTTTCGCTGTACCCCGGACCAGACGCGTCGATAATGATATCTTCGGCGTATCCAGGGGTACGGCGAAAGAGGTTGAAGATAGTAACGCGGTAACCAGAGTGAGTCTTCGTGAACGGATTGCCTGACACCCAGATCTCCCGTATCTCAGGAAGACCGGTCAGTCGAGCAATCTCCGTGGGATCGGACAGATTGTTATCCCGAAGATCTAAACGTTCCAACGAGAGGAGTCGTTCGATTCCTGCGAGAGACGAAAGACGGTTTCCACGAAGATTCAACGCGGTGATCGCGGGTAACGGGTTCTTGGACAGGGAACGCAGTGACTCGATCATGCAGTTGGACAAGTTCAACGCCCGCAGGGATACCAGAGATGCTAGGCTGTCGGGAACCTCGCCAAAATGATTCGAAGACAGGTCCAATGAGTGCAAAGTATTGGCCACCGGGGCAAGACTAGAGGCGGTGATGGAGGTCAGGGAGTTATCAGGCAGGCCGAGATGCCGGAGGAACCGCCATTTCGTGGGGGGTAGAACGCCTGCCAGGAGATTCGAGGAACTTCGATTGCCGTAGCTTGTGGACGCTTCACTCGAGTTCGAACTCCCGGAGCCGGAACGTGCGATTTTAACGGAGTGACCTCGAGAATGGCGATAGCCGACCTGTTTCGAACTCTGCGGGCGGGTTGGAGAATAACTTCCACTGCGTCGATGGCCTCGTCCACCCTCCGAAGCCCCTCGGACCATGGGCACCGCCTTGGGACTCGTACTGGTTCCAAGGCCGGAATCTGCGGTGGGGGAGCCGGGTGCCGAGTTCGACTTGCCCATGTCGGATTTGTAGTCAGGTGGTGGATGAGTGGCACTGCTACTCGATCCCAGGACCGGGGACGGCTGGGACTTGGAGGAGCGACGCCTCCGTTTATCAATGTCATCGAGGACGATCCTGGTCAGCAGGTCCGCCGGGTCGTCGATATTGGCTCTCTTCAGAGTCAGTGTGCGCAGTTGTTCCGAGAGACGGTCCCATCCATAGAACGAGCGAAAGTCTATATCGATGATCTCCAAAGAGCTCACGTTCTTGAAACAATGGAGGGGAACGGCAGTATCTAACGGGAATTCCTCATATCCACGGATCAGGCGAGCTCGGTGGTCCGGGGCTAAACGGAGACAGGGGATTTTCGTGAAGGCAGAATACAGGTACTTCAGATCAGCCTCGAGGGCAGCCTTGGCCTTCTCGGACTTGGAGGCATCCTTGGAACCCAGACCAAAGGAGGACCACAGAGCGCTCATGCCCGATATGACACTACGCACGCTTGATACAGAATGGATGGAGTCCCGGTCACCGCGGGAGCGGCGGGGCTGGTTCAGAAAGGAGACATAGGAGGGGGCAGTCTCAGTGTGAATGTTCTCCAGTCGAACATTCATGGGACCCACGGGGATAAAGAGCTCTTCAAAGCGGGAGAGCAAGTAGAATAGATGATGGGGAGTCAGGGTGAGTTTTGCAGACTTGACAGTATGAGAGGTAAATTTCAGGGGCCCAAACGACAATGCTGCGGCCAGGGTCGAGGACGTGGCTCCGGTGGAGGGGCCATTTTTGGAAGACTGGCGTCTCAGTTGCAGGGCGTTCGCCAATGCCTTCTCGTGAGTGCGCACAAAACTAGCGAGATTCTATTACAGGAAGACGAAGCAGATATCAGCTTTGTTGGCTCCCCATAACGGACTTCCACCGGGGGAGGGACCGACCTTGATGAAGAGCTGGCCATCTTCAGAGTTGAGTTTCTCCATCATGATGTTCTTCCTGCCCGACGTAGTAGAATCCAGGCAGGAGACAGCGCTGAAAACGGGTGCTCAGGGAACACTCGAAAGACCGGCGAAGGCAGCCGTCGACATCTTTGCCGGATCAAGCTGTAGGAAGAAAAAGTAGAGAAGTCAGCAATGAATCTCGATACTCGCTCGCATCCCCAATAGAGTCAAACACAGTCATAGGAGAAGTGTAGGGTGATGGGGCGCAGAGAGGGGATTAAAAAAAGAAGAGTGAAACAATACCTCGATAATTGATACTGACGGCGTGCTCCAGGAGGTTCACGAGACCTTGAACCTCTGACCTCAGCAGGAAGCCTCCGCTGAGACAAACTTCGATGGAGTGAGAACAAGGCGAAAGGGCCGCCCTGGATAGTCTCGTATGACTTTTTGATCTCGTCTTTCTGCCTTGCTTTTCCTTGTCCCCCAGCCAAGGCAGCAGCCCAGTGAAAGAAAGGGAGTCGGTTGCAGTGAAGACGTACCGGGGGCGAAAGGAAAACAGAGGAAGAGAGAAATCGAAGAATCTATATGAAGGAGATCAGGGGCGACAAGGAAAGGATCGGGACGAGTGGTGTGCTCTGGACACCCCTCCTGCAGCAGGGAGCAGGTAAAACGCGAAGGCTGCAGGAGAAGAGGCAGGCCAAACAAGGCGATTGTTGTACTATTTCCCCCTCCTCGAGGGACCGGGGAGGGCCTTGGGAGCAGGAGCAGGACGAGAGCCGCTAAACCCAAGCAGGCCGATGGAGGGGCCGCTTGGCTGCCCGCGCCTGCTAAATAAGCTAAATAAGCAGCGCTAATCACCCTGCGCGCGCCCGTGACGCAGTGCCTGCCCCTCCCAGGGCACCTGCGGCCGCTGGTTGGCGGGCTGCCGGGCGTATCGAGTCGCTTAGCCCGTCCTGCCTGCAGCTACCGCTAGCTCCGTGATCCATCGCGCTAGGCAGGTCGCAGAGATGACTCGGAAATCCAACCTTCAGCCACCTGCGGCCGACCCGGCCCGGAGGCGCAACCACCCTTCTCCCTCGCTTACGATCTGGGTGACTATCAAATAAAATATGAGCTGGAGTGTGGCTACGGCTGAAGAGGGCTGCTGCAGCCCGGAATGGTAAGCACCATCGTCATGCTGCAGGAAACGGGGCAGCCGAGATAGAGGCAGTGGACGGGGTGCCGGCCTGGAGGAAGCCATCCCATGCCGTTGATTGATGCTCGACGCCTGGCTCTTGGCCCGCGCGTCCCCGTCCCGTCCAAGAGTTTCCTAGTCCAGAATATCCGCTGCGTCGCGCTGCAGCCGGCCTGTCCCAGTAACTGAGAATGACCACTGGCCCGTCGCCGCACAACGCCCGCTGGCGGGAGGGCGAATCACGGGCACGGCTGGCCGTGTTTTGCATGCCGCTTTCGGCCATGCAGCAGCATCGGCTCTCGCAGCGCGCTCAGCAGGCCCGGTCTCATGGCCTGCTCCTCCGCTCCCATTCGCCTTGCATATCTTCTCTGTCTGTGGCAAACGCCGCCCTCTGACATTCCTTCCGGCGAATCGGCATCAAGTGACCCTCTTTGCCCTCACTCGCACCCTCTGCGTCGTGTATGGGTGTGCTCAGCTCCCAAGGAAAAAATCATCTTCCAAGCTGAGGTTATCAGCCAGCCTACGCATTACTTTCTTTCCTTTTTTTATCTCCCTTATGCCCTTGGTCTATCTATTATCGAGTATCGCCTCCCCTCCTGTTCTTTTAACGACATGGTTGTACTGTTCCAATTAATTTCCGCCCATAGTGCCTTGGAGAACATGCGCAGTACATGACCGCCCGTCTCCGTGAGAGTCGCTGATGATGCCAGTGGCAATAATGCAGATTACTTCGTCATCACATTCCACTGGTGACGGCATCAAATCATCTTCCGCGCAATTGTCTTGCCATATCGATGATGGATAGAAAGGTATGAAGTCGGTCGGGAGTTGCGGCGATTGCGTATCTCCAGTTGTGGCATCCCCCTGCGGAGTCCTTGGCAGGCTTATCAAAACCCTCCGCTTGGTCTGGGGTGTGCATGTGCTTGATAGCATGCTGGTTGGAGTAGATTGCCAACTGCTTGAACCCCTCCATTCCGATGCACGATCTACAAAAACTTTAATGGTGGAGTTCCACCTGTAAAACCCTCCAAACCCCGTATCCTTCCCAGATAGTCGCCTTAGTAGGAATAGGTACCTTGTCGTCTCTGCGAGGGACATGCGCATACATGCATACTACATACAGATCCATGGACTCCAAAATTCGTCGCATCGTTGGTCCGAGTCTTCGAACTGGACTAGTTTATAATATGACGGAGTGTTAGATTTCGGAGAAGCGGTGTAGCCCTTCCCTTGGGAAAGAGGGGCAGACACAACTTGGTCTTCCGTTCTTCGGGGGTCTATTACGTACGTCCCTTGGAATGACCGGGCTGATCAGGGTGCTCACGACACGGGCATGGCACACCCAGCGCTGTCGTGCTGGGGTACACATGACGGTTTTTCGAATCGGATGCCTTCGTTGATCACCGCCCCGGTGCCATCCACGGCAGGACCCATAGCCAATCAATCGTCAACGATGCTCTCGAAGTCGGTGGGGCTCCGAGATCTTGCAAGACAGCCTCAGAACTGCACCCCTAAACTGGCAATGCGGAAGAATAACACGGAGGACAGAGACAACAACGTTGGAGGACAGGACCAGCAGCACATGGTGGCAGAGGACATGCCGTAGTCTGATCACCCCCGGGACCCACAATTATCGGTCGCACCTAACCTGTTTTGTCAGTCCTGATACGACGGCGGAGGAGAATAATATCCCGAGTATTCCTGATGATCGACAGCGACTAAAACGTCCTGAATGGTTTGCATACAACCTTGAAGGCGTTCTCTACCTCGATAATTCCCATCCATCATCTGGGTGTGTTTATCAGAAACAGATGACTCTGCCATTGATCACAGAGATCCACGGAACCGAAGTGCACAACTGAGCGGTCACGGCCCGCGGTAGCCGCGAATGCTCCATCGCTCTTCCCGTTCAGAGAAATCTCTCTCTCCTGGCGCCGCCACCACCCCACCATCACGACTCGTGTCAGAACATCTTTGAAAGGCGTCAACATGCAGATGTCATGTTACCGATTCGGAAGGACAATGCATCCAAAGAAAAAAGAGAGACCCTCTCTTCCCTCACAGAATTTTCTAGTTTCTTCCGACTACGTGCAAGTCGCCCCAAGGATTAGTGGCAGGTAGCTGCAGGATGTCAATCCAAATGCCAGTAAGGATATCGACACGACTTACAAAACGCACCCACAGCGTGGATAATAATGGAGACCATGCATTGACGACACACGCCTGTCAACATTATTGGGTGGCGAGTGGCCGCAGCATGAACTCAGGGAATTGCTGATGATTGGAGAAGGTCTTGTTGGCGCGTGCACCGTGCTAGCCCTTACTGCCGGGTCCTTGGCACTTGGCAAGACGCGACGTGCTGCTAGCGTACCTACTCGCAGACCCCGGAGAAGTCGCCATCCTCTCTCTGTGGGACGCTTTTGGGACATTGCAATTTTCTACGGAGCAAGTGCAAACGCATACACGCATAAAGATAATACCATTTATCTAGTCCTCGGAGGTGTTGGAGGCTAAGCATACAGGAGGTCTGCACCAGAGTCAATCAGGTTGATCGTCTCTCTCCCGGAGCGCTAATACTTCGACACCCTCTAATGTTTCGCACCGGCAATTCAAGGTTCTAACATACATGGCGCAGACTTGCCCCGGAGAATAACAATGTAATGGATTTCCCTGATAGACCAGGTGCATGCAATATGCAAAAATGCGTCATGGCCTCTTGCCTTTTTTCTAATCATAGTCTCGGAGAAGCTTCGGGAGTCCGAATCGGATCGAGGACTGCCTGGTGGGGCACGGGCCACCGGTCACGGACCACCAGGGTCGGACCGGCTCACCAGCCACAGATCCCGTGCTCCAGAGATGTGGCGGGTGCAAGTGGCCCCGCACACTGTGGCTGGGCCCAGCTACCCAATCCGTCGACAGCAGCATCTGACGTCGTTGGTCCGTTTCCCCAACCGCCCCAATGACGCTGGCATATCCCATCATGAGCCTCAACAGCAATACATGATATAACAACTTCAACATGATGCCTCTCCGAACCCAACAATGACCTCCGGCGACAAGTCGACGTCCCCTACATCCGATGACCTCTACGACCCCTCCAAACTCCCCGACTACGACACCGAGTTTATCAGTCCGGATGACCTTCGTCGCTTCGAACAGGCTCTGAACGCGCCTGAAGCGGAGCCTCTTGTTGCTATTAACGATTGGCGCCCCATTCGCCAACGCGTCCGGAAACCTCGGGGCAGTCGCCGAAAAAGGACTAAGGATGAGACGAGAGAAGGCATCCTGTATACGGTCCTCAAATACCCGTTTCTCGCAATCGTTTTTGGATGGATCGCCGTTCTCAGTGTCGCCTATATACTCACTCGCCTTTATATCTACCTATATGAGCACTTTGTCACATGGACAGGCCAGCGGGAGAGATTACGACGAGCATTGCATGCAACCCATAACTATGCCGACTGGCTGAGGGCTGCCAGAGCCCTGGACGCATATCTCGGCACCGAGCAATGGAAGGAGAAGGACGAATACGCGTATTACGACTACTTGACGGTGAATAAAGTTTTGACACAGCTCAGGAAGCTGAGAAAACTTGCGGAGAAGGAAGCACAAGATGGTGTGACCAGCTCCGGTGGCGATACCCCGGCCATGGAGGAGCTCCGTTCGCTGTTGGAAGCCTGTGTTAAAAACAACTTTGCCGGAGTGGAAAATCCGCGACTCTACAGCGAAACATATTCGGGGACCAAACATCTAGTGCAGGAGTATATCAATGAGGTGCATGCTTCTTTACAGTTGGTCTTGAACAGCAGGCACCTGTCGAAAGAAGTCAAGTACCGTCACTTCAGACACCTGGACACCAACCTTGGACGTACGGCGCTTTGTCTATCCGGGGGAGCGACATTCGCCTACTACCATTTCGGAGTCGTGAAGGCCCTCCTGAACAACGGAGTGCTCCCAGAGATTATCACGGGCACGTCAGGCGGGGCTTTGGTCGCCGCGCTGGTTGCGACAAGGACCGATGATGAGTTGAAACAACTACTCGTACCCGCCCTGGCGCACAAGATTAAAGCCTGCCATGAGGGCTTCACGACCTGGATACAGCGCTGGTGGCGGACAGGAGCCCGGTTTGACACCATGGACTGGGCTCAACAATGCAGCTGGTTCACCAGGGGCTCCACCACCTTCCGTGAAGCGTTCGAACGCACAGGGAGAATCCTCAATGTTTCCTGCGTGCCTTCCGATCCGTACTCCCCGACGATCCTCGCGAATTATTTGACGTCTCCTGACTGCGTGATCTGGAGCGCCGTCCTCGCTTCTGCTGCTGTCCCGGGCATCTTGAACCCGGTGGTGCTAATGAAAAAGAATCGCGATGGCACGTTATCGCCCTACTCGTTTGGGAACAAGTGGAAAGATGGCAGTTTACGAACCGACATACCGGTGCAGGCGTTGAATTTACATTTTAACGTCAACTTCACCATTGTATCTCAGGTGAGACGAAATTTTATGCCGGTTGTTATTAGTATATACTGACAGCCAATCCAGGTGAATCCTCACATCAATCTCTTCTTCTTCAGCTCCCGAGGAACAGTGGGCCGACCGGTGACGCATCGTAAGGGCCGGGGATGGCGCGGTGGATTCCTTGGGTCGGCGGTGGAACAGTATATAAAGCTCGATTTGAATAAGTGGCTTCGAGTGCTGCGGCATCTGGAGCTGCTGCCACGGCCGCTGGGCCAGGACTGGAGTCAGATTTGGCTGCAGCATTTCAGCGGCACAATCACGATCTGGCCCAAGAGTATTCCTTCGGATTATTGGAACATTCTTTCCGACCCCAGCCCGCAGCGGTTGGCACGAATGATTCACGTAGGCCAGCAGAGCACCTTTCCCAAAATCCAGTTCATCCGGAACCGGATGAAGATCGAGAGTTGCATCATGGAGGGCCTGCTTCGCAATTCGACGACGCGCAGTCGAGAGCCGTCGCCGCTGCTCTCACGACGAGTGGATGTCGGTGACAAAGAACCGTCCGACCATGTTCCACCTTTCCCCAGGGAGGAACGACTCGACGAGAATCTACCGGGACGCCGGACTCCGCCTGGCCGCGAGTTTGGCGACCGATATCTCGACGTGCCGGACGCTCCTGCACCGCGACATGAACAGAGACGGCCCAGCGTCATTGAAGAGATGCGACGGCAGTCGGCAGTCTTCTTCGACGACTCGGACGTGTACGGCGAAGAGGCCAACAACTACTCGAGTGACGAGGGGAGTCTCATTGCGGGGGAGAACAGCGGAACGAGAGTGACCTAACCTTCACAATATAGATGACATGACCGTCTTTGTTACTTGTGCATATAGAACTGGTGGAATATTCACTGTTTTGGTACGAACTTGATGTGATACCCTTTTGCATGGAAAAAAAAAAGAAGTGCCACTGCAATTGCCCTATGTATATTATCAATAGAATAGAATATTCCGAATCTTTGATATATGTAATCTATGACAGTTAATTTATCCTATCCATTTCATCATCTATAATATCTATATATCTATCTATCTTCTATGAATAAGACAGAATTAGCCCTTTATTTCATACTGCACCTAAATAGATAGATATATAGATGTGACCATAGTATTTTTTTTTCAACCCCTCTTTCTTTTTTTTTTAGTTTTGGCCTGCATACAGGTAGCAATTCCCATATCAAATTGATTAATTCAACATATATTGTACCTACCCTACCAGAAACCATCAAGCGAGTTTTTCTACTGTAGCATTCTCATGACGTTGATCGACTCTCTCCCTTTTTTTTTAAATTCCAATGATTGATTGTGAGGGAGTTCCAAAAAGGGTATCTGGTCTCGTGCCATACATGCATACATACATGTGCTGGACGGACAGGATAGGATAGGATGGGATGGGACGTGCCTTTTCTTTTTTTTTTCACCATTACAATACTGAAGGTCAGGTAGATTATTAATAATTCGACGGAAGTTGATTATTATCTTTTTTTTAAACAAAAAAAAATCTACACCGCTACTAATAATACAAGGGTCTGTAGTGAAGAATTGTTGTTATTGTTTCTTTGTTATTGTTACACAACTTGCATGTACGGAGACATATACTCCGTACATGCATCGATCGACCAATCGTTGACTTTGTATGTATGTATGTATGTACAGCTGTTGGTTCGTCCGAATCAATCAGATTACGAGATAATTCTCCGTCACCTCCCTTGCTGCATTGAGATCCCCGCTCAATGCATAGATGTTCTGCAGCGCCATGGCCGCTTCGCTCGAGAAATTCTCCACAAATGCTACTGGCTCGCCGCGTCGCTCGGCCTCGGCGCGGATCTGCTCGCCGATCGCCAGGGCGCGTTGGTATCCCTCCACCGCGAGATGGGTCAGGCCCAGCAGATGCCACACCCGCGCGAAGTTGAACTCCATCTCCTGTCGTTCCGACAGCAATGACCCCGCCTTCTCCCGCACGCGACGGTACTCGTGCAGGAACGAGAGTCCCTGGATGATCATGTAATGCCGGTTGTCGGACTGACGTTTCAGAGAGTGATGGATGTAGCAGAGAGCGATGGACAGCAACACGGCTGGGTTCCGGTCGTCGAGGCTGTAGGCGCGAAAGAAGTAATTCAATGCAGGATAGAAGCTGTTTCCAGAATAGAGGATGTGGCCGTAGAGAACGAGCAAAGCCGTGTCCATCTCTTCGGCTGGGATGGCTTCCCCGAGCTCATCGCGCGTCGACAGAGAGGCGCGCTCGTGGTATATCGATTCTCGCGTTCGCGCCTTGGGTTTCGGACGAGACGCATCCTCAGGCAGTGTGTAGTCCATAGCTTTGATCTGACGGAGCATGAACTTCATACTTGGCGAGGAATGAAACATCGACTTGTGCGGATCGCCACAGAGTCGGCTTAGCATGGCAAACAGCCTGTAAGCGTCCGTAACAAATTGGTACTCCTTGATGAACCATCGCGCTTCGGCGACCAATGTCTCCTCATCTTGCAGTCGAAGAGCACACGCTGTGCTAGCAGTCAGCGGAATTCTGCTTATCTAAAAAAGAAGTCGTAACTTACTGAACCAGCAGATATGGATCTGACGGAGCTTAGGCTTGGAATGATACCACACGCTAGCATCCGCAGCTGCAGCCAGGACATCGTATGCCTCCTCCGATTCACCTTGCCCGGCAACGACAAAGGCATACTCGAGAAATATATCCAGCCATTCATCGAATGAAATGCCATGGTAGTCGGTGGGGATTGCTGTCTGTACAGTCTCGGAAAGCTTACCTGAACTCTGGTCAGCAGATGCCCCCCAACAACTGCTGGCGACTGGTTTGGACTCACCAAGAGATTGTTGAAGACGGCCAGCCATCTCGTGCATCTCGTCCATCAATGTCTTGTTCCGGTTTTTGCCAGCTTTCCGTTGTGCTTCTCTGGAATAGCCTAGGAAGACCATATTTCTTTGCAAAGGATAGAAGACCCGGTTGGAGCGGAAATCACGCAACAACGCATCTGCGATGTCCAGCCAGTCCTCGGTGGCTTCGACGTTTCCTTCTCTCATTGCAGGTCGCAATTCCATCATCTTGGAGTACAGATATCGAATCTGCTCACTACGTCCTTCCTCGGTTTCCTCCTGCGCAATGCGGTTTCGGGCTGCAGCAGATGTGGTGAGCGTCGCGGGAGGTACTTCAGCTGGAGGCCTGGGCGCAATAGTCCTGAATGCCCCTGCAGCAGCACCAGTTCGAAATTCCCTGGCCAACTGCTCAATCCGGGTGTCTTTCCTCCGTCGGCGACGGCTCGTCTCTTCCCGCCCCAGCAGGACTGCTTGGTTGACGTATTTCAACGCCTCCTCTTGCATGTTGTTTTCCTCATACAGTTTCGCCAGTTTCACACGGACTTCCACGTTCATCGGTTCATGCTCCGCCACAGTTAAGTAGCAAGTCTCTGCCTCTGAAGCTTTCCCACAATACAAGGCGCAATCGCCCATTGCCATGAAGAAGCTCGCGTCCGCATACTCGTCCGTGAGCTGTAACGGCGTGTAATACCGGAGAGCATCTTCGAACAATCCAGCCTCCTTGAGTGCGTCTGCCGCCTCTCGGAAGAGATCGCCATAGTCATAGATCTTGGCCCCGGGAGATGTGTCTTCAGGGTTGAGCCACTCGAAATGACTCTGCAAAGCCCAGTTAAATCGAGATCATGCCGAACCGAGATGGACCAACTTACCAAGGCTTCGTTATTATATCGGTCCCCCATCTTCAATCGAAAGACACCAAGCTTGACCCTCAGTTCCAGTGGAAGACTCGAACCATACGACTCTCGAGGGTAGAGTCCAGGCTCAAACCCGTCAGTCTTGATCCGACGAGGAAAATCGTCTGCGTCCCATTCTCGATCGTCTTCCTCGATCTGGTCCCATATGTCGTCTTCTTTCCGGCCCAGGAGCCATCTCGATAGGGACTTCAGGACGTGTAAACCTTCCTGGTACCGATGCGCGTAGGCAAAGAGCTCCACACAGATGTTGACGTCGGACCAGGAGAACTCGATCTCTTCGTCTGGCTCGAGAGACATATAGTAGTCGACGCTATTCATGTAATGATCAATGGCCTTCTGGACGTCATTCAGGTCGATATACGTCTCAGCCAGGTGCCGGAGAGCCCTGGTATTGTGGGGAAGCTCTTTCAGGATCCTCTCATATTCGGTGGCCGCGCGGCCATTGTACCCGAGTTCGCGATAGACGGCTGCTCGCTGAAAACGAGCGTTGTAATTCTTCGGATCAATATCAATAACGCGGCTATAGCAATAGATCACGTCGTTCAGCGCTGCTTGCCGATCTTCACCGGCTCTCTCTAAAATTAGCTTGGCTACCTTGGCCCATACGGTGGGATCCTTGGGTCGAGTGTGCGCTCCACTGAAAAGAGCAGTCAAGGCCTTGTCCTTCTCTCCCCGGGCCAGGAAGATCTCCGACAGCAACGAGTGGGCCGCAAACATCTCGGGGTTGACTTGGATGGCCTGCTTCACCAGATCGATGGCGCGATCGTAATCTCCATCGATGAAGGCGGAGGTGGCCTCCGAATGAAGCATCTTGAATTCTGGACTGGGTTCCAGTGGCTTTCGTGGTCCTCTCTTGATCCCTTTACCGCCTCGGGCACCATATCGTCCGGAGAAAGGTCCATGGCCTCTGCGTCGGCGGCGCCGCCTGAAAGAGGCGGCGTCGTCATCGTCGTCGTCCACTGGTTCCTCGACTGCGTCTAGCATTTCTTCATCGCTGTGCGCAGGTTAGCTACTGGCGAGCTGCTTGACAGGGAGGTAGGGAGGATTTGCCATCACTGACGTGGAGCTCTCTTCCTCTTCCGACTCCTCGAATTCGGATTCAGACGACAACTCATTGAAGTCAAGACCCTCGTCCAAGGGTGGTCTGCCAAATGCGTTAGACCTGGCATCGGCCTCGTTGGCATCGTTCTGTGTTTCGTGATCTGGCGGACCGGCATCCGTACCAGAGAAGGGAGCTGAATACAGTCGAGGATCGATCACGGAGGACAATGGAGGCTGACTGGCATTATTGGCTGGTGTTCCTTGCCATGAATACTGCACGGCCTCATCGATGTCCGGATACACGAAGTCCTGGGGAGGGTCCTGGTTCGGAAAGTTTTCTCTTTCGTCCATGGTGATGGCACCCAAGGGATCAGCGCATGGAAGCTATCAAACTATCCTCCTGGGTATCTGAAAATGCTGCGAGGGTCTGGGCGCGCACGATCCATGAAAACGATCACGTAGCAACCCGACTTGGATCACTAGTGGAAAGCTCTAGCTGGTCAACACGCACACACAATGGCAACAAAGAAGGCACAATGCAATAGAGAAGCGAACAATAGAACAAAGGAGCGATATAGCAGTCACCACGGGGGCCCAGTCACTGGGTCGCACAGTCGCCAGGGCTAGGGAAGGCCGGAACGCGTCGCAGGTTATTCATAGCAACCTCCCCCACTCGAGCGCCAAACCAGGCGTGGACGAGGTGCAGAGGCGATCGATCGGTGGAGGGGTGCGCGGCGGGTGAAGGAAGGCTAATAATTAAGCAGTCCAACTAAGAATAAAAATAAAACAGCAGACGTCGGGGTCGTGCAGTAGTGAGCCACGAGCACGACTGTCACCGCCCCAGCAGCAGCGCCCACGCAGACATCACTCTTTCATCAGAAGCGAGCAGGGACTGGCTGCAGGAATCGGCAGTCACTGCAAACAAGACCAGACTGGCGATCGGCGGCAGGTTTGGCGATCGCAGGCTGCTCGGCTCTGGAGCATTCTCTGGCCGGGGCGGCGGGCGTGGAAACTGGAAGGCCTTTCTTTGGCGGGTTCGGGCCCAGACCAGCCTTCGCTTCCACTTCCACTTCTTCCATTCACCAGCCAGCCTGCCCGACCCAGCCGATCTTGTTGCTCGTTTGTCCGCTTCGACGTCCATTTCATTTCTATTTCTGTCGTCCTCCTCTCCTCTCCCGCCTCCTCGCCTGCTCCGACTCCCATCCGTGCTGCTTCTTTTCTTTTCCTTCTCTTCTCTTCTCTCTCTCTCTTTCGGCTCCAGGACTGCTGCTCTGCTGTGTTTGACACACACTGCCAGTCCTGGCATTCTTTCGTTCCTGCTCACCACTCCTACCGCCCCCTCGAGTCCCTCGTCCTCGCCTCTCGTCCCGTCGTGCTCCTTCCCATCCCTCCCGGCTCGATAACAGCCTGTACAGTCGATTAATCTAGTGCAGCCACTGGACTGGTCTGTGCCTTAATATTCGTCGCCTAGAGCGTTGCTGTCAGGTTGCTGAGGTTCTCGTCTTTGCTCGTTGGGAGAAAAAAAAAGGGTTGGAAAAAAACAGGACCTCTGTCACAGAGAGCATCCGTGTCTTTACTCCATCCTCGCCCTCAGTCTCCCAAAATTAAATTCAGCAGGCGCTGCAGGAGCTTTGCAGTCATAATATTACTCATTTCGACCCCTTCATCTATCGTTTGAAAGTCTCACGCGAGCTCGTCTCACCATGGCCAGTCATATCATTGGAAACCGCAACAGCACCCCAGAGGCCTCCAAGTCGTCCCTGCGGCCGCCGTCGTCGTCCCGGAACTTGGGCGGCTCTCACCAGCTGCGAGCGTCTGCGGACATGTCTGGCTTTCCTTCCCCTCTCTCCACTCGCAATATGCGCCCTTCCTCCGAAGTCTTCTTCAACCAACAATCCCAGGGTCAGGGCAACATGGAAGATCCTCTCGATCGTGCCGCTCAGCAGTGGATCGCCGACATCGATCAGTACGAGACCACACTCGAGGAAATGGCTGCGGCCACCCTCGACCAGGACTTCAAGGACGAACTCAGCGCGATCGAGCAGTGGTTCCGCGTCTTGAGTGAAGCGGAGAGGACTGCGGCTCTGTATGCTCTCCTTCAGCAGACTACCCAGGTCCAGATCCGTTTCTTC
Organism: Rasamsonia emersonii CBS 393.64; assembly: GCF_000968595.1. NCBI lineage: Eukaryota > Fungi > Ascomycota > Eurotiomycetes > Eurotiales > Trichocomaceae > Rasamsonia > Rasamsonia emersonii. The sequence goes on from NW_013563319.1 coordinate 110,313, forward strand.
ATCCAAGTCCTGCAACAGATGGCCAAGAACCACCCCATGTCGGGAGTCTTGTCCCCTGCCAATTTCGGGGAGAAAGGTGAGTATCTAGTCTAAGTGTATTATCGTGTTCTGTGATACTGACGCCAGCAGACCCCATGTCCAACCGCCTCAGCGATGCGATGTCCAAATTGAACATCGACAGCTCGCGTAACTCCATTGGCCGTCCTCCGCCATCTCCTGGTGCGAAGCGGAATTCAGGCCTCGATTCGAACACCATCAGTGCCATGTTCCCCGACGCCGCTGCAGCGATTGCCCAGAAGAAAGCCGAATACACCCAGCAGACCGGCAATGCCCCTGGCTCGAACGCCAACAGTTCGTCTGTCTTTGGGGATCGTTCATCCCTCGTTGCACCAACCATTTCAGCTCCAGACAGCAACAAGGACAGCCTGAGTCAGCCACCTTCATCGCCATGGTCTCAGCGCACTCCGGAACCTCAACAACCCCCGATCGCTCGTCCCAAGTCGTCCTCGGGGCAGCCGCAGCCACAACAGCAGCAGCAGCCGATGGGCCAGTTCAGTCAGCCCTCTGCGTCCTCTGGACTTCGTTCGCCGCGGCCTGGCCAAGTGTCGGGATCCTCGAATGTGCAGAGCACGACCATCACCGCTCCCGAGATCTCTCATGATGCTCCGCTCCTGTCCCCGTACAACGTGGGAAATGCTAGTTGGGCTTCGCTGGCGAATACGCCAATGACGGCAACGTTTAACACGCAGCAGCAGCAACAACAGCAACAGAACACGGCAGCTTCCCAAGCAGATATGGTGGCCAATGCGACGGCCATGAAGTTGGCGGCGTTGTCGACGGTGAACAACCGCATTGCGCTGGATGACGCTCGCAAGTACCGCCGGGCTCGGTCGAATGATGGACACGGGAAGAACTCGAATTCGGGCCATGTCTCGTCTGGAGTGTCACAGCCCAATGTTCCCGGCGCAAACCTGGTCATGGTCAACGATGCAGGCCAGGTGCTGAACGCGCAGCAGATTGCCGCTCTCCAAGCTCAGCAGCAAGCCGCCCTGGCCGGCCGGCGTTCTCGCCCCAACTCGCCGGGCATTGCTCTGCAGGCGCCGTTGGGACAGATGGGATTCACATCGCCGCAGAACAACGGCTTTCTTACAGCGTATGACCCGAACAACCCTCTCTTGGGTAATGGACTGGGGTCTCTTGGGCTGGGCCAATTCGGTCTTGGAGGTCATGAAGGCTATCTGTCCGACCACTCCGAGGTGACGCGGGGACGCTCTCCTCGAGGTCGGCGTGGAAGCTCGAAGCCTCCAGAGGACCCGACGGACCCGAACCTTCTGAAGGATATTCCGGCATGGCTGAGGTCTCTACGGCTGCACAAGTACACCGAGAACCTCAAGGATCTCAAGTGGACGGAGTTGATTGAACTGGACGACAAGGGATTGGAGGAACGTGGTGTGAATGCACTTGGTGCTAGGAACAAGATGCTCAAGGTGCGTTAAGAACAGAGAACTTTACAACTGTTATTACATTGCTAATTTATGTTGCAGGTTTTCGACCAGGTTAAAGAAGCCAAGAAGGAAGGCAAGCTCGACAGTGCTCTGTGAGCTGACATGTCTGATTTCATCTTCTATTTCTCGTAATTAATCCAGTCCAAAAAAAAGCGGGTTCTAAATTGGGGATTCTTGAGGAGAATTCACTGTGCGATATGATTGGAATGGCAATCTCAAAAGATGTTTTAAGTTCTGTCACGCGATCGACATGATTCTTGTCATACCCGTTCACATATGAGCAGGAAAATTTGCTTTTGTATCTATTCATTGTGGACTGCTGCGGTTGTTCGACTCGACGCGACGCGTCGAGACGAGAGGACTGCGGTGCAGACGCACACATACTATTTTTAACTCGATACGATATGGGCATGGGGAGGCAATGTCAGTGGTCATGGTCAGCGAGGAGGATCGGATGACATTGTAATCAGGATAGCATCTCAGTCTGTGACGAGTGTAATTGCTTTAGGAATCGATCAATTGATAATTGAATTAATTAATGAATATCTATCATGGTGAGAGATGGCTATTGTAGAGTATCGATTTGGCTCTGGTAACTTGTGATAGCACGGAGTACAGTCAAATGCTGCCTTAGTCGGACGGTCTTGGCGTGTCCTGTCAACCACCGAGATCATCACCGATACGTAGTGAGAACATCACTGCAACGCACCCAAGTTATAGCCAGTGCACAACTATTGCAAGTAAGTCCCTCGTCTCCGCTGCGCTTTTTTTTAACCTTCTCTCCTTTGCTTCCTGTCTGCTTGTCAACCAGACCGAGTAAAAAAAGGGCCTGATTAACAATAACACCGCTGCTAACGACAATCGAAGCTAGATCAATCAATCCATTGCAATTGCAATAATAACTACGGAGTATATTCCTACGAACAACCGCGACACAAACAAACAAACAACCGCAAGAGAAAACCAGGGAAAAGAGACGAGAGGAAAAAAACAATGCCACCGACAAAACAGGAGCTTTCGCTCCTTGTCCACCCACTCGTCCCGGAAGCGGTGCAGCATAACAATCGGGTAAGATCTATCACCACCTATATATATACCTGGCTAGCTATCTAGCTAGCTAGCTATTATTACCATAAACAAACAAACAAACAAACAAACAAAGTGAACAGCACAACTGACACGGGATATTTTACGTAGGTCCTTTCCCAACTCCGCTCCCTAACAGCCTTCCTCCTCGGCATCTCAGCCGGAATCCTCGGTCTGCAATCCACCGCGGGGTTTCTGTACTACCTCGTCGGCATGGCATTCGTGTCAGCGCTGGTGCAAGTCTTCCTCATCTGGCGCACTCCGGAAGGACGAGTTGCTGGCGCGGGGGCGTTTTTTCCTGGAAGTAGTGGGGGGGAGATTGAGGGGATTGAGCAGCAGCAGCAGCAGCAGCAGAGGTGGGGGTGGATTAATGCTGGTGAGGAGAAGAAGACGAATAACAAGAAGGTGATTGCGAGAAAGGGTGCTTGGAGAGATGTCTGGCTTGGTGGGGGTGTTATGGGTGAGGCGTTGAGTGGGTTTGTCTTGGGTTGGGCTGGGGTTGGGGGTGTGTTGCGATGAGAGAGAAACAGGAAGAGAGAGATCTTACGTACATCCATGCATGCTCCTGCTTAGGTACTTCCTGCTTGTGTCTTTCTTTGTGTGTTGAATAATACAATAAGGACTTAGGATGGGATGGACTAGGCTTCTTCTCCTTCTTCTTTTCCCTCGCCTTTCATGAGACTTGATGAAGGGCATATTATACTCTATCTATCCATCTCTCTTGCTTCAATTTCTTCTATGCCTGTCTGATTGATTAATCTTCCAGTATAGATTGTATCGAGTAGATAGTATTGATAACGATACTCGATATAACATACTCAATATACCATTCTTCTATGTTTTAGAATTCATGCGTCTAGCACATATAACCCACACAGACGAACAAAAAAGAAAAAAAAAAGAAGAAGAAGAATGATAGAACAACACGAATAATGAAAATCAATCACGTCTTCGTCTCAGCTGGAATAATGAATAAAACGACACCATATCCTTACTTAATTCCATTACCTCTCGTTAACTAGAGCAGCTCAATCTCTTCTTCTCTCGAAATTTGAGTCGGCTGCTCTTCTTTGGCTGGTCCGGGCAACTGTTGTCGTCGGGAAATGTGCTTGTAGGAGTTGACGTTTCCCTGTGCAATATACGAGTGAGCATTGGATTGTCACTATGCAAAGTGAAAGTTCAAACATACCTTCAACAGAGCATACAAGTACGGCACGTAGATGACTTCGTTGTATTGCGTCTCGTCATCATCACCTCGCCCCTCCTCCACACGACGTCCGTCTTGCTGGCCACTTTTCGACGCAGGCTTGATCCACACATTCCCCAGAAACAACCCCGACACCAGACTGATGCCCATAATCGGCATGATTGCGATGAACGCCCACATCACGCCATCCTTACCTCTCGCGCGGATGACTTGCTGCGCCGCCGCGGGGAGATTGGCGATGGCGCTGAGGCTCTGCGTGCTGTGGACGTTGAGTCCTCCTGCCAGGCCAGAAGATGATGATGCGCCGGAAAACTTGTTGTTGAACACGCTGCCCATAATTGTCAGCCCGAGTGTCCCTCCAAACGGCATGGCGAAGCGCATCAGCGACATGGCCGACGCAAGCCGCTCGGGCCAGACGCCAGCGATATGCAGTGACGCAGGCATGAACCGGGAGCCAGTCCCAGCGCCGGCGAGCACCATCATCCCGTTGACGACATTCGTGTTGCGGACTGATACCGCCCACGCGAGCACGGCCAGCCCGATCGTCTCTTCAATGGTGCCCAGGGTCAAGGGCGGGAAGGTCTGGCCGGGGCGGACATTGCACATATACGCGGCGATGTAGACGCCGGCTGCGAGCAAACGCATCGTCGTCAGTTTATATTCATCAGCTGAAGTTCCAGAACATCTTACCTCCTAGACCAGGGATGTAGTAGAGCAGCTGCGTACCAGCCTTGCCTGCAGGGTAGGCTTCGACAACCGTGAAGTAGATTCCGATGAAATAGTAGACAGAGTACATAGCTGTAAAAACAACACTTTGTTAGTAATGCAGAAAGGAGTGATTCTAGTGGTGACTTACCAGCACCCGCAGCAAACTGCATGATCGCAATCAGCAGCGTATCCATCCTGGAGAAGAGACTGTAGGGCAGCATGGCGACCTGTTTAGGAAACATCCTCGAGACCAGTCTCCCCGGCTCGAGAAAATACTCGTAGACGAAGAACAGAGCGAAGCACACGCCGCCCACGACGATCGGTGCCAGCACCTGGGCAGACGTCCACGGATAGGTCGATCCACCCCAGGACGTGCCTAGGATGATGAGGCCAACGCCGAAGATGAACAATACGATGCCACCGATATCGAGCGTCGCCAGAGCAGGAAGAATTGAGGACAAGCGTGACCCTTTGCGGAAGTGAGTCCCTTCCACGAGCTCGTTCCGCAGCAGGAAATAAATGGTGAAGTGGGAGACGAAGGCGATCTGCGTGATGTTAGTTGACTTATAACGTCAAAGAACACACTGGTTTTGGGTCATACCGGGATGGAGATTACGAAAACATATCTCCAGTTAGCCTGCAGAATCGTTAGATTTTTTTTTGCTCTAAGTGCTATTTATTTCTGGTCGTCTTACATCGGTCAAGTACCTAAAAAGAACGACAATCAGGATCTGTAGCAAATTCCAATTTCCAGCACGGAGAAAGAAACTTACCCTCCAATAACCGGCCCAATCGAGTAGCTAACCCCCGATACAAACACGAATATCGTATTATTCTTCGAATTCTCCTTCAGGGAGACTTTATCTGCGAGGATGATCATGATAATATTCATGATCCCCGCAGAACTCGTGCCCTGTAGCGCCCGTCCCAGCAGCAGCATGCCCCAGGTCTGAGCTGCCGCGCACAGCGTGCTGCCTACGAGCATCAGGAACATGGCCAGCTGGAGGGCGGCGTGACGGCCAAAGACGTCAGCCAGCTGCCCAAAGGCCGGAATGAAGGTGGTCGAGGTTAATGTGAAAGCGGTGACGATCCAGTTTAGCTGGTCGAACTTGTCTGGCAGACGGCGTTAACCGCTCTGTAGACGTTTGGTCAATCGCAAAACGAATGGAGAAATGCAACGTACTGAAATACGACGCGATAAAGGGCAACGACGTCGCGACAATGGTCAGATCCAGAGACGCGAGGATATAAGGCAGGATCAGACCACCGAGGAGCTTGAATCTGTAGATCATGGCGTCGTGTTCCTGCTGTTTGCAGATTGCGCATGGACCAGATTCAAACTCCTTAAACGGTGCTACTGCTGCTGCAGTGCTGTCAGAACTTTGTGTGGTGATTTGATGCCGACATGGCGGCTTGTCAGGAAGTTTCTGCGCCGGTCCATCACCACTCCGGGATGACCACTTCTCAGAGGCCTTCCGGTGTGCGAACCTGGCAAGCTTGTACATGGAGAACTCGTAAGTGAATTAATTGTATAGGAAGACTATTTTGGTAACAGCAGTAAAAAAGAAGAAGAAGAAGAAGAAGAAGAAGAAGAAAATTTCTGGATAACAGCAGGTCAATCAGCGAAGGGATAGGATCCTCAGTTTATCTGACAGGCAATGCGTCTGACAGGCAGAAAACACATCAACCAGGAGCAGAAGCACGGCGCTCCAAGGAAGCACAAGCATGACGACAGACGCCCATAACACCCTGCCCGGGCGCCATGTGTATATATACTCGTAGACGCTCCATGCTGGACGTGCAAAGGGGGGCGATGCGAGGTGAAATTGCAGAGTTCCATCCAGTCATCGCCCTTGCTTTCTCCAGATTCTCGACTTGTACGTCAGATGATCAGCAGCGGCCATTCCCTTTTCGGGCATGGCGGCTTCGGCGAAGGCCTCGTGTTTTCCAGATCGGGCAAGCACTGCGAGGGGCCCACACGACAAAGCATCGCGACGACGATCTGGCAGCAATACTAGCAGTGGGTCGCCCAGCGATACGACTCAGTCCTCGTCTGCTATTTATGGCTTGCCGAACGGCCCTGTCAGCCTGGCCATAGCTCGCCGTCAGCCTCGCTGCAAACTTGCTGACACTTTATTGTTGTCTGACACCGAGGTTGACAACAGAATGAAAACGCACGAGCGTCAATATTTAAGCGTGCCAGCCATTGAACTATGTTCATGAATTAGCTCCAAAACTATGTACACGTACATGTGGACGAACCCACGGGTATGATCACACATCAAATCAAGCAAGAACTAACACATCCAACCCAGAACGCGCATGACAGAAAAAAAAAGAACACCGAACCCAGAATTGTTGTAATCAGGAAGACCCCAGAATAAAATGAACTCAGGTATCGATCGCTGTTTTATCACTGTTCTGCTCCCTCCACAGCTTGCTTCCTACGGTACGCATCAATCGCCTGCGCATCCGCAATCGCACTCTGCAACGCGCTTGTCAGATCCACGTGGAAGAGCGGCCGGTTGATGCCCTGCACGAGAGCAATCCGGCGACCCTGGTTGTAGGCCTTGCTCGTCGTCAGCTGCTGCTGCAGATCCGATTCAGCGCTGCTGCTGCTCTCGGACGCCAGCTCGATGCCGTCGCGCTCCCTCTCGGTCGTCTGGCCTCCCTTGCCTTGCTCCAGGTCGCCCTTCAGCTTGGACGACTGGACCTGGTGCTCCTGTTCCGCCTGTGCGGCAGCGGAGGAACGCCCCCCAATCTCGGCCACACTGAAGATGGGCTTCCAGCGCCGGAATCCAGAATCCGGGATCGGGGTGGGATAGCCAAATCCAGCCGACGCAAGAGCCCGTTTCGTCCAGCGGTTGTTGATGTGCGCAAAGTGCCATTGCACCGGCTCCGGAGCGGCATACATGTCCAGTTGGTTCCGGACGTCAATGAGATTCTGGATAGACGTGACATCGACATTGTTCACCGAAGAGAAATCCAGAATGACCGCCCGCAGGATCGGCAGATGGGACCGGTCTTCTTCCTTCTGCCCACGACGCGGGCCCGGGTTGTTCCATGGTCGATCTCCCGGGCGCGGATAGGACTCGAGATTGGTTCGTCGCGTTTCCCTGAAGATGGTCTCCACCAGATAATCGGTGTAATGGTTGGCATTGGGGTAAATGAATCCCTCGGAAAACCGATAGATGAAGATACCCGGATACGGGTGTTCGACGGAGATGTCAGGGTTCGAGCCGTCATGGTGGTTGACGGGGAGGAAGACATTGCGGTAAGCCGCATCCGAGTCGCTGTCCGAGTCGGATACTTGCTGCACATTCTGGGTAGTCCCCATAGACCCGTACTTGCCATCACTGTCGAGGAGGTGGTCCCCGACAACGGAGTGCACCTTGACTTTGCCCAGAAAATGACCACGCGCTTTTGCCAGTCGCCAGAGCAGGAGGAACATCGAGACACAGATCGTCGTATAGATCCCGTTCTCGATCGTGGAGAAGATGGTGACTAGGACACCCGCGAAGAAGATGAGCACTTCCAACGGTGACACTCGCCAAAACTGGTAGACCGTGTTAGGCGGCGTGATCAAGTCGCCGACAGCATGGATGATCACTCCCGCCAGCGAGGCATTGGGGATGTAGTAGAAGACAGCTGGGAGAGCGTAGATGGCGAGCAACACGACGATGGCCGTGATCAGACCCGCAAGAGGGGTTCGGACACCAGCCTTGGATTTGATGGCCGTCCTCGAGAAGGACCCTGTGGCGGGATAGGCGCCGAGAAACGGTCCAAGCAGGTTGGTGATCCCAATCGCAACCATCTCCTGGGAAGGGTCGATGGTGTAGTTGTTGACGCGACCAAAGGACTTGGAAATGGCGATGTGCTCGATGAGCATCACTATCACCGCAGCCGGGAGATTCTTAGAGAAGGCGGAGATGATGTTAGTGTCGATCTTGGGAACACCGGCGGCGGTGAAGCCTGTCAACCTCGTTAGAAAACCAAGAATCTTGAGGTGGCAGAGATTTGGTTGCGGCACGTACCTCTCGGAACGTGACCCAGCAATTTGAACACGGGTTTGTCCTTCCGATGCAGATTCACCGCTGCGCTGATCATGGTGTAGAACAGAATGACAAACACGGTGCGCAAGGTCGAGATGAAAAAGAAGATCTTGGACTTGTGCGGGTACCTCTTCGCACCGTAGTTGCATGCGCCACGGATCAGGTAAAGCATCAAGAGCGCGGTCAGGCCCATGGCAGCGTCGATCTGTGTCGTGGGCAGGTATTTCAGGGTGTTGATGATCACCATGTATGTTGCCGCCCTCGTGTCGAATTTGGCCGTCTCCCCCAGCATCGTCGGGACCTGACCGGCCGCAATGTTGATTGCGGAGCCCGTCATGTATGCCGAGATAGCGGTGAGGGGGATGAAGTCGACAATCCAGCCCCATCGAATCAATCCAACAAACGTGATGATGGCCCCAGAAATGATGGCCAAGGCTGATGCAATCACGGGAGCCTCAATTTCCGGATGTTTGGCCTGCACTTCGAGGATGATCGAACCAGTCAAGGTCGACATGACAGCGACGGGCTACGACGTCAGGCAGTTAGCAGCTATTAGCACAAACCTTGATCTTTTCCCTTACCCCGATGGTGATATCCTTTGACGTAGCGAAGAACCAGTAAATCAAAACACCCATGAAGGAAGAGTAGAGACCATATTGGACGGGCAGATCAGCCAGTTTAGCATAGGCCATGCCTTGCGGAACCACCACGGCACCAACCGTGACACCTAGTCGAAGTTAGAAAGAAGTTCCAGTGTCTGATTGTCTGATTTGATCATGCTTGAGAAGGGGACTCACCGGCAATCAAATCTCCTAAAAACCACTGCCAGTTATACCTTGTGATCCATTTGAGGAAAGGAAACAAATTGTAGAAATAGAGACCGACTTCGCGAGGTGTCGGAATATGCTCTGCGAGGAATTCTGCAGTGGTTGGTTCCGATTCAACATAGGTCTCTGCGGTGCCGGAGGAGAAAGTCGACTCCCCCCGCGTGACCGGATCGGCATTGGGTCCCAAGGGGTCTCGATATTGCAGTTTGATCCCAAGGCCCTTGGCTAGGGCATGGCCAATTTTGGTTGCGGTCTCACCCGGCATGGCTGCTGGATGAGGAGAGGGATTGACAAGACACAAGCCAGTCAAAGATCAATTAAGTGCTGTATGAATCGTTGGACTTGGTGATGCTGGCCGGCCCACGAAAACTGCACCCGTTCTCAACGGCGGAACCGGGGTAGGTAGAGAGAATATATGGCTTTCGGCCCAGATGTATCGGGAAGCTGATCCCTGCAAGGCGTGCAGGGGGGAAAGATTTGACTTTTTTCTGTTCAATCAAGGCTTGGACTCAGATCACCACGACGTCTCCATTACGGCAACAAGGTCGAAATAAAAAGGAGATAAAAAAAAAGAATTATGCTCGATGGTAATTAGTGAAAGTTGAGAGCCAAGTAATAATGATGATCTGAAGGAAGCCACAGTCGATGTCGTGATCGAGGCCGCCAAGCGCGAGATTATTATTAACCCCACAGGAAAAAGCAAAACAACATGGACAGCACAGGCCAGAGCGCCAATGCTAGATAGGAAAGAGGATACGAGGCAAGGTTCCCCGTGACGCAATGGCAGCACGAGATGCCTGATTCCCTGGCCGGAGGGAGGAGGAAAGATGGAATCGGCTTCTAGTGGTCAATCCCAAGGGAAAAAGAAGCCGAATGACTGGGAGAGCCTGCGGGCAGGTTAACTATCAGCAGTATGGAAATCGGGGGTCGTCTTGCCTGGCAGAGAGGAGGGAGAGAAGTTTTGATGGCGGCATCGAAACGTTAGTTAATATGATGAACAGCAAGGCCTATCTTGGCCGCAAGACTCCGGCAGTGGCCATATCCACGAGCTCCACCATGGGCTCGTGGCATCACGGTTGTCCAGCTCGGCACTGCTTCTAAACGGCGCATCTCGTCCAGCGTCTCCACGAGAGACAGTCATGGCCTCCGCTGTCCGGAGCTGCAGGAGGGATGCAGTTGCAACAAACTAGGGTTTGCTGCGGCGGAGGATCACGAGTGCGTTCAACTGGCGCAGCGCCGGCCAATCAGCGGGCGCGGCTGGGTGCAGTTCGTCATCCGCCCCGCGCTCCCGGCGACCAGTGGAGCGCGGCGGCCCAATCACCGCTCCGCCGGAAGACGCCATATCGCCGGCGGATGGTGAAAGCCGCACGACAGTGGAGCGGCTGCCCAAGGCATACAATTTATCAATCTTGTATTCCTAATCTCTGATCAGGCCTGCCTGGACCGTGCCATATATTATCAGGTATCTACCTAGATTACCTATATTCTCTATATGACCGGCTCATCAATCATGATCAGTGCCACAGACATATTGACGAGAGTTCAGAACACTACCACTCTTTCCAGCCATTGAGGTAATGACAGTGCGCACGGAGCACGCCTTATCCGACCTCGATCTCAAAATGACGTGGAACAGCTCAAGTTCAAGCGTCCTGTTGACTATCCTCGAGGTCTGAGACCCAGACCTGTCAAAGCCATGTGGACAGCATCAAGCCAACTAGGAGCTTGGAAGCTGCCAGAGCTCCTGCCTAGGTAGGAATGCAGGTTGGTACTCCGTGCGCACTTGCCTTGACAGGAGAGCTGGCCGAGTTAATAAAGTTGCCATTACTGCTTGTGAGACTGCTAGTGGGAGCCTGGATCCCTGGATAGTGCGGTTGTACGCGTGCTGCGACATGCGTCAGAATCAAGTCTGTATGGCTGACTTCGCGGCAGAGCCACTTTAGGCTCCAGGGTCGCAATTGCAGTGGGCAATGGCGTGATCAAGATCCCTTCCTCCTTACTAGATTAGGCAGCTCAGGACTGATGACAGGCTTCTGGAAGAAAACCAAACGCAAACCTGACGTGGACATGATTAATCAGACGGACCAGGGCCACATAATCTAAATCGTGGACATCATATATAGCCCTGTGCATATTTGGGTTTGTTTCTCACAAGCGTTCCTCATACTCCTGCAGACAAGAGGGGAAATGGCAAAAAAGAAATCATTGTTCCTTCCAGCTGCGAGGCTGGGTGCCAAAGAGGACAGTACTCGGTTATGATATTAGCCCAGCTCGAAGCCAGTCCTCCAACTGACTCTTTGAGCAACTATTACACAACTTACCTACATGGATAGGTAACTCAGCAGTGCGACGGACACAATGAACAAGCTCGACGGCAGATGCAGTAATAGTACTTCCTTCTGATGGTGTTGATGTTGGTCAAATTCTAAATTCCTGCCAAGATAGACATAGAAAGACATAACAACCTGACGCCGGACTAATGGGGGAAGGTTGGAAATCGTCAATTAACAGATTCTAACGGTTTCTCAGTGGTGTGACGTTACTGGGAATTTTTCTACCTAACTGATCGTCTCTAGGAAATTGAGATTAAAAAAAAAGGCATTTCAAAAAAAAAAGGGCATTGATAAGTAGCTAACCATGGGATATAATCGTTATGTAACTGTTTCGACATAATAATACTAGATGGGAAATGTCACCTACTGCTACTAATACTAACTGGGTAGCTCGACTGTAGGCATACTTCATTCCTCGTAATGTTTTTTTGTTAAATCCTCGAGTGGATCGTTGTTCACACTCGCTTTCACAAACCTCAGAAGGCGCCGATATATACTACGAACGCCATTCCTATCAGCATTATGTGCAAGAAAGTCATTGAAGAAAAGCAACAGTCAAAATCGAGACTATGTATCTAACGCCTTAACGAAGATGATGATGACAGGAAGATGTCTTCTGAGGGGTTTTGCACCTACCATTCATGTTTAGAAGCGCCTGGACAAAGGATCCGAAAAACTAGAACTCGTGTCTTTATTTTATTACTGAATTACTGAGGCCTTCTCTTATCATTTTTCCCTTCCTTCCTTCTTCTCTTTTTTTTTTCCAAGCTTGTTTTGTTTCCCCTCGAAGGACATGGAATGCAATCTATCTATTATTGCACAATACGGAGACAGAGGGTGCAGCACACACAGCTCAACGCGAAGGGATCCGTTCTATTCGCATTTCAGGTCCGTTCCTACCAGCTATAGGAGAACGAGAAGAAATTAGGGGACAAAAAAAAAGCACTGAATGTTGAAGTTTTTTTTTTTGAGGGAAAATATAGAGTAGTAAATATGTGTAGGGTCGAGAAAAAAAAGTATACGTATATATCATCTCCATATGCTCTTCATTTTTTTTAAAAAAAAATGTAGAAGCTTTTATGATGTAATGAATACCTAGAGAGAGACCAACGAATAAGTTGGTATAATACTTCGAGGTGCTTTCAACTACTTAGTAGAATAAAAGCCAGCTAGCTAAGCTAATAGATAGTATTAGAACATTGCAGCCTTACAGAATCCAGAATACTACACTGCAACATGTGACCTGACAATATGCTACTACTTATCACTACCTACGTTTTCTTCAAGTGTAGCATATACTATTATTCCCCACAGTCCAGTTGTCATTTACTCACTAGACTGTAGTTAGACTGGAACAATTACCTTACTCAGCGAGCGCTACATTCTGCCCATTATTACCAGGCAACACGTTCAGATTACAAGCAATTCCATTGACACTGTTGAAAAAAAAAACCACGAACCAATGCATTCTAATCAGAGACGGATGCAAACGCCAGTAGTTTAAGTCGACAGGCAGAAGAAGAACAGGCCCTTTCACATCCCGATCCCATGCACGAACATCAACAAAAACCAATGCTTAAGAAAAAGAAAGCAACCACAGAAAGGGAAAAAAAAAAGGGAAAAAAAAATCGGGAGAATATGCCCGCAGCAAGAGAAAAATAAAAAAAAGAAAGTTCTCCACAGTACAGCAATAAAACTGGACTGGAGAACTTTCCCAATCAAATAGGTTGATATTCGCACATCCAATCAAGCAGCTCGATCTTCTGTGCGAACACCAGAGAAGCGGAATCCAAACCCCATCGGCCGTAGGTCATTCCACATCGCACTCATATTGACCATTAGGCCCTTGTCGTCAAATTCTTAGTCGTAGTCACATCGCTCTCATCATAACTTCGGTTTCACATCCGCTCTCGTAAACGAGAAGACAGGAAATTAAGGTAGAGTTTCTCAAGTGCGAGCATCAAAGGTATAGAGTAAATGATACCAGGTGCGTAAATAAATCCCTCTATCACCCTCCGGGATCTCTCAGGACGCCTTTACGCAACCACAACGAACAAAAACATTAAAATGGCAACAGATGCGGGTATCAAAATAGATTCCCAATCCTGCCAAGTCCCAACCAACTTCAAGGTGCACAGCACACAATGTTTACTGGGATGCGCATTGCACCCGCTCAGCACCGTGTGGCACACCATCTTCTTCTTCCTCCTCGTAGCCAGCGGCTTGCTGTGCTCGTGCCTGAGCGCTGTGGCTTGGGTCAACGTCCTGGAGATCGAAGTCCTCGACCATGCAGTCAGGCGGCGGCTGCTGTTGCGGCATGCGGGGCGGCAGGACCTGCTCCAGAAGGTGGATGTTCTGCAGTTCTGAGCCCTGTGGGAATTTGACATCGAATTGAATGTACAAATTTCCGAAGTCGTGGTGGCGGTAAGACGGCATTCCTTGACCCTTGATCACCTTGATTTGACCTGCAGAGGCGGTGTTAGCAACCTGATCCTGGAACGGAAAGAGCAACGAAATACATACCCGGTGTGATAGGCTCGCCAGGTTGGATGTTGACGGTCAACCACCGATCATCCAGATGCTCGATGTTGATAGTACCACCAGCCAAGGCCGTGAGGAGATCAATCTGGGCGCGGTAGAAGAGGTCGTCATCTTTACGCTGGAATCGCGGGTGCTCCTTCTGTTCGATTTCGAAAACCACGTCACCGGGGAGAACGCCGGGCATCTGATCACCCTCGCCGCGGAATTCGATCTTGTGACCGTTCTTCACACCTCTGTCGACATGGACATGAAGGACCTTCCGCTCAACAACCGTCTTCTTACCGCCACAGCGCTTGCAACGGTCGCGGTCGCGGATCATCTCTCCTTCACCATTGCAGTCGGGACACACGGTCTGGAAGCGCTGGATCATGGGGCCCATCTGGCGCATCATCGTCTTCATACCCGTACCGTTACAGCCAGGGCACTGGCGGACAGCACCTTCCTTTCCACCTCGTCCCTCACAAGCCGGGCAAATGATCGACTTCTGCAGAGCCAGTTTCGAGACCTTGCCACGATAGATATCCTCAAGGCTGACTTTGTGGACGTGGTGAATGGTTCTCGCTTTCTTGGGACCTTGATCACGCATGCCGCCTCCAAACATGCCGCCGAAGGCACCGCCGCCGCCGAAGAATTGAGAGAAGAGGTCCTCGGCGCTCATGCCGCCAGCAGCGGCACCACCATGTTCCAGACCCTCTTCACCATATTGGTCGTAAATTTGGCGCTTTTGAGGATCGGACAGGATTTCATAGGCGTGGGAGAGTTCCTTGAACTTCTCAGCTGCATCGGGGTTGTGTGCGTTCTTGTCTGTACAGCGAAGGCGACTTCGTCAGCAGACTGTCCGCTGAAAGACCAGTAAGGTAAGGTGTATGAGCCGACAATATACATACCAGGATGATACTTCAAAGCACCCTTCTTGTATGCGGTTTTCAGTTGGGCCTCAGTGGCCGTGGGGGGTACCTGCACACCGGAGACCACTGTTAGTCAACCACGTTTGTGACAGGTGGTTGCTGTGCTGAGAATACCTACCCCCAAAATGTCGTAATATTTCGTATCTTTTACCATTGTGAGCGCTGTCTATTTAGCGACGGCAGAGTGAGAGGTAGGAGGGGAAAAAAAGAGGGCGAGCGGGCGGAGAGACCGGCGAGGCTGGATGACTCGAAGGCTGGGTTCGATGCGCAGAATTCAGAGGTTGTGTTTGTGAAGAAAATTTCACCGGTCAATATCTTCCGCCGATTTCGAATAACCGCGAAGAGGTAAGCGGGAAAAGAGGGCGATGACGGCGAGGAGAGAAGTCGAAGGGAAGGTCGAGACCTTTGTTATCAGGATGGGAGAGGGTGAGTCGTGGAACAGGAGAGAGAAAGCTTTGTAAGTAATGTAACCGGCTGTCAGGTACAAAAGGCCTTGTAACGCCAAGCTTTCCAGAGATCCGTCACAGGATCGAATCGAATCGCAGCTAGGCCTTGCCGGACGGCTGCTTGTTCAGCTGATCGGTCTTCTTTGGAGCCCGAATGTCTGTGCAAGGGAGAGAAGGCAGGAAAAGAGACAAAGGGGGGCTGATTGCTTTTTCAAGGAGCTTGGTTGGACAGAAAAAATTCGCCCCAGATACGGCGTGAACAAAGCCACTTTGGGCGGACAGGCTGTTCTGTACGGAGCGCAGCGCGATTCCGATTTTCTCGTCCCTTCTACCGTACGGCACTCTGTATCCTTCCAGTTTGCGGCCGGGGCAGACGCGACCCAATCCGGTTTAGCGCGCCCTGCGCAGCACTTCCGGGAGATTCGATCAGTTTCTGCGAATCTCTTCCATCTGCATCGGCGGCTTTCCACACGCTGTTTTCCGCCGCGGGTCTCAGGTCGGCGCTTCCTCTGCTTGCTCTTTGGGCTTCCACTGCGTTCTCCCATCCCTGTCTCCCACACCAGCTGAGGCTCTACTCACGCGCTGGAGCTGAGTGCAGCGTCGTGCTGCCTGCGGAACCCCGTTGCCGACCGTCAGGGTTCAAAGGGTTGGGCAGCCGTTCGCGCCCAAGCCACCTTGTGGCGGTGGACTTATCGATAAGGGCTTGTCTCCGACGCCACCAATTGCCCCTCAACGTCAAAACCGAATTTTTTAACTATTACTGTCCTTCTCGAATAGGTAGTATACGATTATCCTCATCCACCTCTGTTTAGTGATAATGTTAATTCAAACTGGATGCAATAATTCTGCAATATTCCTTTGCTCCATAAAAATGGTTATGAAGGTGAGATGGTAACTCTATATTGCAGAGGGTATTCTTAGAACAAGATTGCAATATACCTATGACACCTGCCAATTGGTGTTGCGGGATGTGATAGGCCGAGGCCGAGGTTGAGATTAATCTCCACAGTTAAAAACTCCGTGTTACACGTGCTATTCAAGAAGAAAGCCAGACAAATGCTCTCTTTAGAGTCATTACTATGTGGTCTAGGAAAGATGAACAGTGGCAGAAGTATTTGTCACTGGCATTTGGATGATGCTGCGAATTGACGTACTGGGATAATATTATCCCCGGGTTTTGCTCCCTGAAGTAGATAAGGAATCCACTCGAAGGTCCGAGGACGGGGTTCTTCCGACAGCTGGACCTTCCTTTTTTTTGCGCAATTATCAGGATTACTCACAGGACTTGTTTTTGTTTTCTCTTAAATAGTAACTTGACGTAGCGATTCTCGCCTACTTCTGCGATTTGCTTTTTCTCTGTGCTAGCAATGGAGCAAGACCCGGGCTTTATCGCGGCAGTGGAGGAAGCGCGACAGGGCGCCGCAGAGGGAGGAGTGCCCATCGGAGCATGCCTCGTGTCCAAGGATGGTAAGATCCTGGGCCGTGGACACAATATGCGTGTTCAGAAAGGGAGTGCAACTTTGCATGTCAGTCAATGCCCTTTCCTTTGTTACTGCCTGATAGGTAGCTAAATCATGGGATCATAATATTCCAGGCAGAAATCTCCGCTCTGGAAAATTCTGGCCGCCTGCCGGCTTCTGCCTACGAGGGCGCAACAATGTACACGACCCTGTCGCCCTGTGACATGTGCACTGGCGCCTGCCTTCTCTACAAAATAAAGCGGGTCGTCATTGGGGAGAATAAGAACTTTGTTGGAGGTGAACAGCACCTGAAGAACCGGGGTGTCGAAGTGGTGGTCTTGGAGAATGAAGAGTGCAAGCAAATGATGGAGAAATTCATTCGCGAGCAGCCGGCTTTATGGTACGCCAATCTTGATTCCCCCAATCGTGTTTCTTTTTGCCTATGCCATGCTTTTTCTGACGACTTCGTCACCATCATAGGAATGAGGATATCGGCGTTTGAACTTTTTTTTTTCGCCCACGTAAAATACTAGCGACGATCTTTCTTTTAGATGCGGCAGGTGTTTTTATACCCTGAAGAAGGGAAATCTCAACAGACTTAAAATTTAAGCTCATGAGTTCAGTTATATACCCGCGGATTAGTTGCCGGCTTCACGTCTCAATCATGAACCGGCCAGCCGATGAATTTCTTCGAAAAAGAACTTGAGGTCGTCCGGATTGACGAACGGAGTTACGCCTATAAATATTAGTGTCTATAATCCAACGAATATAAATTCTCGCGGAGGTCTCCATACCATGACCCAAATTGGCAATCCATCCTTTCTTGCCTCCTCCAAATCCTTTCACCATATTCTCCACAGCAGCTGTAATAGCAGCCCGGTCACCGTACAAAACACCGGGATCAGCATTACCCTGAAGCGTAACCCGTCCCCTGGCGATCTTCACTGCCTCGGCGGGATCATGCAACCAATCGAGTCCCACCACATTGTATCCAGAGTCGCAGAGATCGTCCAAAGCATACCAAGCACCCTTCGCAAATACAGTCATTGGTACCGGCTCCAAATTCATCTCTTTCAACCGTTCCGGCAAGTGCTTGGAGATGTGTCGCAGATACGGTAGTGCAAATTCCTTAAAGGACGCTGGTGATAGTTCCCCTGCCCACGAGTCGAAGACCTGAACCAGCTGTGCACCTGCAGCGACTTGGAGCACAAGGTATTCCACACAGATCTCTGCAATCTTCTGTAGCAAAGCCTTGCTTTCGTTCGGGTATTTGTAGATCCACGTCTTCGACTGAATAAACATTTTGCTGCCACCGCCTTCGACCATGTAGCAGAGCAGGGTCCAGGGTGCACCACAGAAGCCAATCAAAGGTACTCGCCCCTTGAGCTTATATCTGGTAAGTGTGATGGCCTTGTAGACATAGTCCAGCTCTTTCTTCACATCCACATGTTTGTTCAACAATTTCGCATATTGGGCGTCATCAGGGGACTTCAATGGCTCGGGGAAAGAAGGGCCCTTCTTGTCAACCATCTCAACCGTCATTCCCATCGCCTGTGGGATGACGAGGATGTCGGAGAAGATGATGGCGGCATCGATGAGACCGGCGTACCGCTCAACGGGTTGAATCGTGAGGGTGGACGCGATTTCCGGCGTGCGACAGCATTCGAAGAAGTCACGGTCACCTTTAGCCTCGTGGTACTCGGGTAAATATCGCCCAGCTAGATGACAAAAAAATCAGGTATTCAATCAATGATGTCCCAAAATCCCTTGGAGGAAAAGCGAAGCAGCAAATGCAGAGCTAACCTTGTCTCATAACCCATATCGGAGGACGCTCGACGGTTTCGCCTGCAGGCAGATCAGTCAGATATCTCCCAGCCAGTCAATGGTCTGAGAAAGCAGTACACACCCCGCGCAGCTCGAAGCAGAAGGTCATTCTTGAGGGGCTCGAATTGTTCTTGCATTTTGGCTGTTATGCGAGGGGACTTCTAGTGAGGACCGCGGGGATCTAGCGAGCTTTTGTCCTGTCGGAGATAAGATTGGTCACGGCGCCAAGCTTACGGAGTCCCTAGGCAGATAAACAATAGGCGGGGAGACATAGGGCTGGAGCACGTCGCCCTTGCTCACCTTCTGGATAATCTATTTAATTGGAGGTCATCAGTATTGCCCATATACTACCTACTTTGCCACCATATGGCACTTGACGGAAAAAAAAAGGATATTCTTGCAATAGAGCATGCATTGTATTTACACAGGTCTATATCGTATTACGTAATATAGTCTAGTTAACTAGCTACTTATGGCATTCAGCGTGATTCAGATCTATATGAGTGCATATCCTAGGGCTCCGCTCGATGAGTCTCAGTGCCAAAACCCTGACTCGATCTCGGCTCGTGGAAACTCTAAGCCATCCCTCATTGTGTAAACTTGACGATGATAGAAGATCAGGGAGCGGCGGAGCTAAGGCAAAAGCAGCAGGCCTCTTGCGCTAATCTGGCAGGATGCAGTTCACATCTCTGCATTGGTACTCAGGTAACCTCAGTGGGGATATTGGCATCCGGTCCAGCATGATCAGGTATTTCCTATTGCATCATACCTTTCCCAGAATCGTTTCTCTCTGGATTCTGGAGGCGAACTATTGATTAGGGCTTCTTAGCGACCATGGTCGTGCATGAGAGTCAAAATCACTATCACCAGCCCTAATTGCGCTAGCGCTGGCATCCAGCGTATGTATATGATCTGCGATAAGTATACGGATTTTACATGCTGATAATCTCATTGTTTTCCGCTTTCAATCTTCCTGCCCTCTTTTCCTGAGATTCCCAATGGTGTAGAGTGACTCGCTGAACGTCTTCTGCTCCTTTGCCTTTGAAGCCTCATCCTCAGACTTCAAAATCCCTTGCGTCCCGTGGCGATTGATATTGTCCACGACCTGTGCAGTGGCTGGTTCGTATACCACATTTTCCTGTTGAGCTTTAATCGCAAATGCTTGAACAAAGACCTGCGGTTCAGTTGTGTTCTCTTTCCAGGTTTTTGTTGATCCAGATTCGTGCACGCCATCGATGGAGGCAACTATCGTGTCGTTTCCAGCATGTGCCAGGCTTAGGACATTCCCAGAGAGTTGCAGAGACTGCTGACGACTCATATCACCGCTGGGCTGTAGAAGAAATCCGAGAAGCTCGGAAGATCTGTCACCAAGAGTTAGCTCTGAAGAATTTCCGGCAGATGGCTGCGCTTTCTGGGAGAGCAATTACCCTTCAATAGCGACAAAAACAATGACCCGTCTGTTTTCAACGTCGGAACTCGTCAAGAGAGGAATTGCCCATATACCTCGGACAGCGAGTTCTTCCTTGGGCGAACTCGGGATCAATGGAACCTTCTGTAAAACTTGACCTGCTCTCCAGTCCCAAACCAACAGATAGTCATCCCCGCCACCGGATATCAAAAGCTCCGGAAATGATTGTGGGATGCAAATCTTGCTGACGAATGA
Source organism: Rasamsonia emersonii CBS 393.64 (assembly GCF_000968595.1). Taxonomy (NCBI): domain Eukaryota; kingdom Fungi; phylum Ascomycota; class Eurotiomycetes; order Eurotiales; family Trichocomaceae; genus Rasamsonia; species Rasamsonia emersonii. Next base: position 130,873 of record NW_013563319.1, read on the forward strand.
CGAGTGGCCGAAGCAGTAATTTTCGATAATATGTGTCTGAGGTGGCCCGCGAGATACTCGGATATGTTCATCACGATCTGCGGTGAGAATATAATCCCGTGACTCACTCGATGACGTGCTCGACGAGAGAGACACAAAGGCCAAATCTGTAAGCAATGATACATGCCCCAGCAGTAGGTTCCGTTCGAAGGTAGGCTCGGATTTCGGTTCTGATCTCTGGGCAAGTTGCCGACGCTGTTGTTCTAACGCCTCCAAATTGCGCTTGGAATGGACAGTGAGAGATGACGCCGACGGCTGGAAAGGCTTTGCTGGCTTAGAGCTTTTGCGGGGAACGTTTGGCTTGTCGCTGGGTATCAGCGGCAGAGCATAAACATCGCCGAATTTGTCTCCACAAAGAATCGTATTACCATCAGGCGTTAGAGTAACAGCAGATGGCCGCTTTGGCATGCACCTATTTCTTATCAGCGCTGGTATTCTTACTAATTTATTGAAATAAAGCAAAGGAGACTTACCTCTCGCTCAGTTGAATGAGGGCACCGTCTGTGCCAATTTCAAAGACCCGAACGCACTTGTCCTCTCCGGTAACTGCGATTATGTGGCGTCCTGTTGGAGAAGCGACCAGTATGGGGATAGTGGACCAGGACTTGCCAGACTGCGTCTCCTGGTTATCATGTTTGGAGTCTGCATGGCCATTTGCCTGATCTTCAGACGGCGAAATTCTCCTTTTCTTCTCTGGAGGCTCGCCGCTATCGGCGTCTCCGCGCTCAGCTGCGCTTGACTGTGCCTCGTTGCTCGACTGTGCCCGTGGCCAAACGGAAAGCCTGCGCCCGTCCTCAGCCGAGAAGGAGTATAGTTTTGGGCCAGCAGACGTCACGAAGATTCTTTGAGAAGTAGGCGCCGGCGCTTCGAGATACTGGATGCATTGAAATGGATACTGGAATCTGGCAGCCATGGCGGCGCTACTCAGCTTTCTTGTTCTACTGAGGACGAATTTGTCGACGCTGCCTAAGCCACGGGGTCGAGTCTGTCAGAAGAACGGACGCAGACGCTGCGCAAGAAAAGAAAGCCTCGGCAGGATACTGTCCATTGGCGCGACAACAGAAGAATAATACTTTTTTTCGCGGACTTGGTAGCTCTGCGCGATGGTCTTGGAACCTTCTTAGCGCAGGGCGGGTTCGCCATGCCGGGGGCGCCACGTGATTGGCTGCGGCATACCCCAGTCGGGCTAGTTAGGCGAACGCGGGCCACAAGAGAATTTCCTAAATCGCACACGTCGAGAATTCCTCAATTTCCAACGATCACCGTTCACCACTCGACAATCCATACCCTTGCCCTTAAATATCCTATCTTCAGAAATAAGAAGACATGGGGGGCAAGTCCGCAACCAAGGCCGGTTACTTCGAGAAGCTGAAGAGCTTGCTCGACGAGTACAAGACGATTTTCATCGTCTCCGTCGACAATGTCAGCTCTCAGCAGATGCACGAGATCCGTCACAGCCTCCGTGGGGAGGCTGTCGTCCTGATGGGCAAGAACACCATGGTATGTTTTGCGCCGTCTTGACCTGATTGCAGTACTGACCAAGGTCTAGGTTCGCCGTGCCCTGAAGGGCTTCATCGCTGAGAACCCGGAGTACGAGCGTCTGCTGCCTCACGTCAAGGGTCAGTTTTCAGTCATTGGCGTCGAGGAAAAGTGGTATTTTTTCCCTTGCTGATTTGGGTGCTTTGCAGGCAACGTTGGCTTCGTCTTCACCAACGGTGACCTCAAGTCCGTTCGTACCAAGATCCTGTCGAACCGTATCGCTGCCCCGGCTCGTGCTGGTGCCATTGCGCCGGTCGACGTCTACGTTCCTGCCGGTAACACCGGTATGGAACCCGGAAAGACCTCCTTCTTCCAGGCCCTCGGTATCCCCACCAAGATTGCTCGTGGTACCATTGAAATTACTTCGGACCTGAAGCTGGTCGAGGCTGGTGGCAAGGTCGGTCCTTCCGAGGCCACTCTGCTCAACATGCTGAACATCTCCCCCTTCACGTACGGTATGGGTATCACCCAGGTGTACGATGATGGTCAGACGTTCAGCCCGGACATTCTGGACATCGATGACGAGCGGCTCATCAATTCCTTCACCTCCGCCATCAAGACCATCACTACTATCTCCCTGGCAGCTAACTACCCCACGCTGCCATCTGTGGTGCACTCTGTCGTCAATGGCTACAAGAAGGTCTTGGCTGTCGCCATTGGCACCGAGTACAGCTGGCCTGAGATTGAAGAGCTCAAGGACCGGATCGCCAACCCCGAGGCCTACGCTGCTGCCGCTCCAGTGGCTGCTGCTGCTCCGGCTGCAGCGGAGGAGGCGCCTAAGGAGGAGGCGAAGGAAGAGGAAGAGGAGAGCGGTGACGAAGGTAAGTAGTCTGCAATTGAAAAAAAAAAAGAACGACATCTAACATTACTTTGCAGGATTCGGTGGTCTCTTCGACTAAACGGGCCCACTTCTGTTACGGGATACGAATGCGATGTACTAGATGTAATTTCTACGGCCCATTACGTTACTCGTGATAGAAGAATGAAAAAAATTCTTCAGGAAAAAAAAACTTCTCCATTCGCGTTGGATGACTAAATCTAGCATAACCAGCTTCACAATTTCTCAACTTGATCAAGTAGGTAAGAAAACACAACTATTCCACCCATTCACCCATTTCCTTTTATATATATAAATTTCCGGGCGGATGATTAGGTTTTTTAACCCCAAGCTTTCCCTCCCTCCGGAAAGCAATGAAGATCAAAAAAAATGCAACAACGCACACTCTAATTTTTTGATGACGCCCGCCTTAAACAACAACACTTTCGTGCATATTGTCGATATTTTGTTGGCTTGTGATTTGTTTGGTGGGATGTGAGGCTAACGTTTCATCTTGATGACTAGGGTATATCGTCAATCGATGCTGTAGGCAGTTCTGCACGTATGTACCGTGTCAGCCAGGTTAGGACATCCATCAATCAATCGATCATACCTTCCTCACCTGGTCATTTATGTCCTATCGATTGATTGGTTGCTGCTGTAGTACATAAATTAAGCCGAGGTAGGTAGGTAAGATAAGTAAGGTAAGTAATTGCATAGGTAAATAGGTATCCATATGGATGGATGAATCAGTCAATCTGGCAAGCAAGCAATCCATTCATTCAGTATACGTTCCAACTTCTGGGTCTCGTTCTGTTCAGTAGTAGTTAGTGGAGTAGACTTAAAATGAATGAAAAGAAATGTTTATTTTTCAACATTCACTTGCACATTTGCATGAATCGCGCTCTATGTCTGTCTGTATGTATGTAGACACATGTGTCACACTCCCAATCATTAGGAAGTTAGGGTCTTCCTGCCAAGGGAAATAAAATCAACCAGAGAACAGTTGTTAAGTTTGCTTCAAATGTCCTTTTCAAATGGAATGAAATCATCGAATGTACGTTATGCTACGCTGTGCTATGGCTATGTATATGTACTGTCCTTATTTGTCCCTCTAATACCTATCCCTATATCCATCTTATTTATATTATTCTCACCTCGCATCGTCCCCTCCACGACCAAACCTCCCGCCGAACCCGCCCAGGTCACGACGGAAGAATTTCCCTATGTTCTTCAGGTTCTCGTTCAGATTCGTCCCCGTCGTTCCTGTAGTCGTGGTGCTAGTGGTGGTGCAGAGGGTATTATTGCCACTGCCTTCATTGCCATCCTGTCCCTGCCCTGCAGAGGCGGATAATAGCGCTGGTGAGGTAGAGCCTCCTGCTCCTCCTCCTGATGTCGCCGTGGTGGTGGGTGAACTTCCTCCAGGGGCAGTACTGCCACCTGCACCACCTGCGCCAGACGAGCCCAGAGCACCCGCTAGACTCTGGTTTCCGAACCTGTCGACACCGTCCTTCGCTGCGGAGATGAGGGCAGATCCCAGCATCGACGGATCAAACCGATTCGAGCCTCCAGCCGACGTGCCGAGATTGCTCAGTCCCAGACCCTGGGACACGGAGGAGCCGGCCATCCCGGAAGAGGAGGAAGAAGAAGAGGACTGTGAGTAGGGCTGCTGCAAAACCGCAGCAAAGAGCGGATTGCTCTGCTGCAGGTTCGGCGCGTGGCGGTCCGAAGCACGGTGCAGGTGGAATAGCTCCACGAGCTGGTTCTGCTCCTGCTTGCTCCGGATCCCCTTGAGTTCGAGGACGCGACGGAAGTTGGCTTCGCTCCGGTCCGCGATATGGATGAGATAGGCCTGGATCAGGGCTTCCGGTGGCGATGGCCTGACTTGTATCGTCTTGAGAAGAGTATCGATTTTGGTAAAGCTGGCGTTGATCCGCTTCACGAACCCGGCCGGTGTCGGCGCAGGTAGCAGTGATGTTAACCCGGTCTTAAGCGTATACGAATCTAGCAGCATCTGAAGTGACTGTCAGAAAAGTACCGAAAGATTGACAAGAGGGGGAAAAAAAAAGTGCCTACCTGTTCAGCCCCCGTCTCTGAGACAGGCCGACACTGATAGACGTTGCTGATAAAGGTGTTCGATATCAGCTCAACGAGGTTATCGGCAAACGCCCGGGCATACTGAGGCTTATGCAACAGCTGAAGGATTTCCTCTGCTTTTGTTTTGGTCTTGGACAGCAGCTCTCCGACGTAGGGACTCTGATCTCCGACGCTTTCGAGCTTGTTCCAAGGCGAGTTCCGCATTTCCCGCCAGCAGGGCTCCAGCTCGACTTCAACCTTCCGAACCAGTCCGCGCACAACAGCGCTGACAATCCCCATGAAAGAGTCAGCCTGGCTTTGCAGGTCGATGCTCTTCTTGAGGTTCTCGTCAATCCGGCTCTTGATCTTCTCTTCCAGCTGCCCGCAAGTCGTGTAGCAGTAGTCTGCCGTGTTGAGAACGATGATGAGATCCTCCAGAGAGGGCACTTTGGAAGGAGTCTGTCCGGTCGGCCGTTCGCTGATATAATAGAGAAGCACTTGCTGCGCGTATTGGTCCAAGTATTTCGCAAACACCTTGGACAGTTCCGCAAGGCTGCTGCCGGTGGAAAGCTTTGCGCATTGGGCCAGAGCATGTCTGTAGAAAGTAAAAAGCTCCGTGGAAGAGGAAACGACAAGCTGTGAGTGGAATTCCTCGTCTTCCGGCTTTGGTGGCTGCTGTCGATACCGCGGTAACATGGTAGCCAGCTGCTTATCTTGAGCCTCGACCCATACGCCCAGATACGGCTCGAAGGCTTCCGAGATAGCCTGCGTGAACACGGGCGTCTCCATAGAAGTCAAGGTGTCAGTCGACGGACGAGACGGATTCGCGAAGCGTCGATCGAGGGAGTGCTCAAAGTCCAGAGTCTCCTGCAAGCACGACAGCAGGAGATTGACATCGATGGTCTGGCCGCTTCGGACCGACCTCGACAGGATACCCTTGAAGTCGTCTCTTGTGCCTTCGCAAAACGCATTGGCCAGGACTTCGCCAACCCTCCACGAAGACGGGAAGATGACGGCATGCTCCTCGTCGTACGTCTTCATCATCCGTCGGAACCAGGAGTATCGGCGGGAGATGTTATCCAAGGAGCCAGCCTCCTCGTTACCCCTAAAAACCTGACGGTACTCTCGCAGCTGCGTATTGCAGTACCATGTGATGAGCCTCGATCGCGCATTCTCCCCCAAAGCGTCCATGACCAGGCATGCTTCGGAGAGGACACCTCGCCTCTGCATGACCTCCCCCTTGGCGAAGGTGAGCTCGAAATCTTCGCACACCTGCTCGAGAAGTTCCCGCTGTATGTCCGCCACGTTCCTGCTCAGGGTTGCGATCTGGTCGATGGATCGGTACGACTTGAAATGAGCCATGAGCTGGATGACTGCCTGCAACAGCTGGGCGCAGTCTCGGTACTGCCGCGTCTTGGCCAGGGCGCGCAGCTGCTCGTACGCCGTCGTGAGCATCTGCAACCGCTTCAGGGCCGTCATAGACAGTGTCAGGTTCTTCTTCGCATTGTCCAGCTGCTTGATATCGGCCGTCATCTCCGTGATCGCCCGCTCTGTCTTCGCGGCGCGCTCCCGCACATCGTCGATCTTCTTGAACAGCTCCGACAGGTCCGCCTTCGCGGCCTGGATGCGCTGCACACTTTCCGCATTTGAAGTCACCTGTTCCTCCACCAGCTCCGCGATGTCGTTGTCCAGCTCATTTTGGTATAGCCGAAGGGCCTCAGAGGTTTGGGAGACGGAGGAAAGGGTCGACGGATGAGAGAAGATTGCGTTCAAGTGCTCGATCGGGTCGTAATCGACTGATACAACGAGTCAGCATGGAGACATATTTTGCAGGAAGAAAAGAGCTTCTGTTGCATCTGCAATTTTTTCTCACCTGCATCCAAAGGATCAGGACTGGACGTTCCGTTGGGGGGCATATGGATGGTGTTCGTCATTCAATTAATTACGTTGGTGTAGCTCCTCGATCAACACCCTCAAAACGCATGCCGCAGTTCGGTTGGTCTGCAGCACATCAGCCGCGGGAGAGGTCGCTGAAGCGTGAATTTCGATACTGCCTCTGTAACAAATTGCAAACGGATCAAGCGACCTCATGGGACAGCAGATGCAATTGCGCGTAACAAGCGGCGACAGTGCGGAGTTGACATTGAACAGCTCGGCGGTCCTGCAACCCACCTTAGCTCTAGCGCACGTCAGCTTGGCATACTACGAGTATCACCACAACGCGATGCTGGACTTCTACATTTCTCTCTTTTTTTTTGTTTAAATCGATAAATCGAATACCTGGTTTTGAACAGTGACTTCTGCCATTTCTGCCATTTCTATGCTGATACTCAGCCACAAAATATACCAGAAAGACACTCTGAAAAGAGTCACAACCAGCCGCCAGCCTTGAATCAGTCTTTTAGATTCCCATGCCAAATTTAGGTATCTTCCTGAATGAGAATTTTGATTGTTAACATACATGATGCGGGAGGAATCCGCACAATCGCAGAAAGATGAATCCACGTCACATCTCTTCGCCAAGCCATGCTAACAGATTATCATGTCGTAGTAATATGCATACAGAATTGAAGTCCCAGATTTGCATCCCTCACGCCAAAGTTTATTGGAGTACATTTCAGAAACAAAAAAAAATCAGTCATGAGATGGCGAGTCCAAAGACTCCATGGAACTCAGCAATGCGCCTTCTTCAGTTCCAGATTTCCATTCAGAAACCCGGAATAAAAGCGTCTTGTGGAAGCTTTCCCTGCGCCTGAAAACAGTCCTGTCAGCCTTTTGTGGATGGCGACTAGGAAGGCCAATGATGCTTACCTTCAGTTCCTCGAAATTCTTCAGCGCAGCCTCCATATTCCAATTGTTGCCCGAAAGGGCCATTTCCGAATACTGCAGAGTCATCCTGGTTTTGAAGCTCAGTTGCAGAATCATCTGCTCCTGCTGAACTTGAGCTTCCGTCTTGCCAGGAGCTGGCATGCCGTATCCCTGCGGCGCTTGAGGATGCGCGGGCGGGGCTTTCATCGGGTTCGCCGTCTGACTGTCGGGATCCCAAGCCATATGTCCGCCGTATGCTCTCAACGTGAGCATGTCACTGAGGACTCTGACTCCTCCTGCTCCTCCGCCAGGACCAAGCACGAAGGTCCGATCGAAACTGCGGGTCTCCACCTTGGTGCCGTCCAACTCATCAAACTTGCCGTGCACCATGATGAGCAATCCACCAACACCGGAAATGCTCTGTCCCGACGGGTCAGGAAGTCCAGGGATGGGGTGGCATTCAATCAGCCACTCCTCTGGGTGCGCAACCATGTCAGGATGCCTCGTTCTGGGGAGAGAATTCCACAGCTCGCGAATCTTTTCCGCGCCAACATAAGAACGAGACATCCGAGCGGGAAGATGACTGATCTTCAACAGGTTCCGGCTCTTCTTGATATACTGGTCCCAGCCAGCGGTGGCATCTTCTTGAGCTCCTCGGGGAGCGGCAGGGTTGACATTCAAAGAAAAGGTGGAATCACTGTCGTAGACACCGTTGATTAGGTCGTTTCGGTCGTTGTCGTACCCAACAAAGAACGCCCTGACGAAGTTCTCGGCGATTTGAGAGTCATCCTGGAAATATGCCGGCTGAACGGGTATGGGAGCCTTTTCTTGAGCAGCAACCTCTTCCGCGGTACGGACCGTCATGTTGTTGAGGGTTCTGAGCTTCGGATACCACTTCATCATCGTGTCTTTGAAGGAAGGATCGGCACTGAACGGATTCCCCGTGAGATCGAGGAACTCCAGTTGTCGGAACTTCCATCTCCACCCGATGAGAGCCTGTGCGTCCTTGAAGTTGTTGTTGGAGAGGTCCAGATTCTTGAGGTTCGGGAAGGCCTGAGAGAGGGTGGTGACGAGCGATATGTTGGACAACTGATTGTTTGCTAGACTGACGCTCTCAACAGCCTCCCGGCTCTTCTGTGGAGTCTCAAAGTTCATCTCCCAGACCTTCATTAGCGCCGGGAAGAACTTGGACTCAGTCGTTGTGCTGTTGAAGAGACCCATCTCCACCAGGATCGGATCGCTGGCCAAAGCCGAAAGATTGAGAAGCTTGGTATCCTGGAAATATCGGCTGCTCAAGAAAGCGGTCATCCTGGCCTTGGTGTCGGCCGTGGTTGATGTGCTCTCCGCCGATGGGTTGTATCTTTCAATGGTGAGTGGAGCACCTGCGAAAGTGAAATTATTGAGATGTAACATCCTGTCCAAGTGCTCCGGGCGAACAGAAACTATAAGAGCGTCGCCTTCGACACGCGACTACTGAACGTTAGCAAGGCGTAAGAGACCTTGAAAACTGCAGTCACCCAAGGGTATACGCGACAAGGCCCGGGAAGAGTCGATCGTCGCTGTGTGGAGTACCGTCCTGAAACGAGAAGCACACCGAAGAAGACGACGCTGCGAGAATACTCCGTCGGTGACCGCCAAATGCTGGTGAAGCACATACCTTGATTATGTTATTGCCTTTCGAGTCCGGGGTAGCGAGTTTCTTCTCCAGGAAGGAGACCAGGCTTCCGGCGCCGCCGTCGAGGTTGGATGCAGCCTTGCTCTTTCTCCATCCGCGCACGCTGACCTGTTCCCACGGTCCACCTTTGGCGCCACCCCGTCGGATGTTGGCCTGAGAGGTTTCATTGCCGGCCAAGGCCTTTTGGATGGTGTTCAGAGTCCGCTCGCGGTCAATGGCCATCCTCCGCTGGTCGCGTGCTTGAGACTGAGCCGCGGCCAGAGCGCCTCGTCCCGAGTCTCCGCGAGCTCGTTTCCCACCGCGACCCTTGTCAGACGCTCCATTCATGTCCAAGTCGCCGTCGCGATCGACTCGCACGGCAGGAGAACCGCGTTTCCGGATGCCACCCCGATCCATAGCGTTGGCCCGACCTCGGGTTACTTTAGCCTTTCCCATGTTGTGCATCGTTCCGGAAGATAGCTTCAACATAGTGGACGGGAGTCAGGTAGGTCAAGGCGATGGGGAGGAGGCTGGTCTTCGATCGCAGCAGCAAAGAATCGAGGGGCAGGGAGCGCGCGCAGAACGGCTCACTGTGCCCTGGGCCTCGTCGTCCTCGTCGTCCGCATGCAGCTGAACGGGCACGAAAAGTGAGGGAGAAAATGAGAGGAGGGAAGAAAAAGGAGGAAAAAACCGAGAGAATTCTGTCGCGAGTCCGACCGAGGCACCGCCCAGTGCGGACTTGGGATCGAGGATAAAGAGAGCGAGGACTGAGGGAGCGGGTGTGACGTGAAGAAGGCTTTCTGTTGCCGTTTGAGGCGAAAGACTCAGGCGCCGGGCGAAGGCTGATAGGCAGCCTCGAGGGCGCGGCTAAGCCTCATCGGGATTCTGGGCACGGCGGCCGGGCCAGGGGTCACATGACATGCATCCGGCCCCAATCACGGATCACGTGACAGTAAAGGACAATGGGCGCGGCGCGTCCAATCACAGCGCGTGCCAGTCACAGTGGGGGTTCGTATTGTCACAAACAAAACACGGCTAAATTAGGCACATCATAATACCGGACAATACCAGATGTACGCAATACTGTATTGGACAGCTTGCCAGAAGCCGCAGCTCCTTGCGACAGACACCCGCATCGGCTCTCCTTCGATTCGATCTCAACCACTTCGCTCCCTGTCGCAGATGATCGTCACCGTCGGATGATCGGTCGCCTCTGACTGCGCTTACCCAGAAGCCCTCGCGAGACGCAGGAGCTGGCTGGCCACTATTGTCGGTGTTGATCTTCCCCACGCCCATGATCTGACTCCACAAGGCAACACAAGATGCCTGCGAAATCACGATTCACGCGACTCGACGCCTTTGCGAAGACCGTCGAGGATGCCCGCGTGCGGACCACCTCCGGGGGCATTGTTACCCTCGTATCGCTGCTGGTGATTCTGTACTTGGTCTGGGGGGAATGGGTCGACTACAGGCGAGTGGTGGTGGTCCCCGAATTGATTGTGGACAAATCAAGAGGTAATTGCCATTGGCAGTCATTGTGCATAATTGAACACTGCGCTGACTCAATTGGTTGTCTGTCAAGGAGAGCGAATGGAAATCCACCTGAATATAACCTTCCCTCGCCTCCCATGCGAACTGTTGACCCTGGATGTGATGGACGTCTCGGGTGAACAGCAAGTTGGGGTCGTGCATGGCGTGAACAAAGTGCGATTGAGCCCTGCTTCGGAAGGTGGCCGTGTCTTGGACGTCCAGGCGCTTGAGCTGTGAGTCGATTGTGTCTCAATTGGATTAACTGCCGTAACGGAAATGCTGATATGAGTCAAATCATCCACAGACACTCAAAGGAGCAGGCCGCTGTGCACCTGGACCCGGACTACTGCGGCGAATGTGGAGGAGCGCCTCCGCCTTCGACGGCGAAGAAGCCCGGCTGCTGTAATACCTGCGACGAGGTGCGCGAAGCATATGCAGAGCGGCAGTGGTCGTTCGGAGACGGCTCGGGCATCGAGCAGTGCAGGCGGGAAGGATACGCGGAGAGGCTCAATGCCCAACGCAGGGAGGGCTGCCGGATCGAGGGCGTCATCCGGGTGAACAAGGTCGTCGGGAACTTCCACATCGCTCCCGGCCGGAGTTTCACGAGCGGGAATATCCACGCCCACGATCTGGAGATGTATTTCGACTCGAAGCTGCCGCCGGAAGAGAGACACACCATGACGCACGAGATCCATCAACTCCGGTTCGGTCCTCAGCTGCCCGACGAGTTCTCCAGTCGGTGGCAGTGGACGGACCACCACCACACCAACCCGCTGGATGGGGTGACGCAGTCGACCGAAGAGCCAGCCTACAACTACATGTACTTCATCAAGGTGGTGTCGACCTCGTACCTGCCGCTGGGGTGGGATGCCGCGTATTCGAGTTACGCGCACAACAAACACGAGGTGGCGCTGGGCCAGCACGGCGCTGTGTACGGCACCCAGGGCAGCGTCGAGACGCACCAGTACTCGGTGACTTCGCACAAGCGGTCCCTGGCCGGGGGCACGGACGCCGCCGAGGGCCACCAGGAGCGCGTGCACGCGCAGGGCGGCATCCCGGGCGTCTTCTTCAACTACGACATCTCGCCGATGAAAGTCATCAACCGCGAGGCCCGTCCCAAGACCTTCACCGGCTTCTTGACGGGCGTGTGTGCCGTCATCGGCGGAACCCTGACCGTGGCGGCTGCCATAGATCGGTTCTTGTACGAGGGGTCATTGAGGGTTAAGAAACTTCACTCGAATTAGGGGATATATACATTACTATCATTACTATCATCATTACCTCGGGAATGTATTTTTGCCATTGCCGTTGTCATTGCTGTTTTTGTCTGTGTAGTGAAGCATGATTCATTGTTTTCGTCATTGTCTTTGGTTTTGGTTTTACAACGCTGTTTGCTGAAAAGTCTGTCCCTTTCTTTCTTCAGAATCATTCTGGACACTTTACATTGCATACACTTGCATGGCATGTCATGGTAGGAGGAGAGGATAAGACATAAAAGAGACAGACAGACAGACAAAAAAAGGGAAGGACGAAGTAAAGTAAAACAAAACAAAAGATTAAAAGCTACCACCAGATGGATAAGTAAGTAGTAAGACACATAGTTACTAGCTATATGCGCTACAGGCGAGGAGCTCAGGAAGCATGACTCCAAAAAAAAAAAGGGCATCAGTGGGGCGTTCGTTATGTCTATGTCCACGTCCACGTCGGCCGATTTCTGCTTTTCTTTGATCTGAACTCAGTCGGGTTTTCGTTTCGACTCAATCAATGTCTTGCTTGTTTTGTTGGTTGTTTGTTTGTTTACTTCCTTGTAGATATACTCCTCATCAAATTACCCTTTACCCTTCCTTGTTTTTTTATCAATTATGGTCATGGAGCATTAAAAAAAAAAACTCTCTTCATCGAGAAAGCCTGATTACATGTGCATATGGATATGCATGTACATGCGTATCTACAAATCCAACTCTCAGATTTCAACTGAAGGGAAAAAAAAAGAACAAGATGATGATCAGACAGCCTTATCAAAGAAAAAGACCTCAGGAGAGAGAGAGAAACATCAAGCAAAACACATGTCCAGAAAACAGGACCCATGGAAAATATCACAGAGAAAACTTGAAAGAGGTCAAGATCAATGTAAACGAACGCCATAGCCCTCTTTACAACACCACTTCAATGCGCAACGTAAGGCAGCAGATCTGAGAGCAAGCAAACTTTGACAACAAAGGAGGATATCATGCTTTGAACTGGTCATGCAAGGCATAGACCCTGAAGATGATGAGAGAAAAAAAACAAAACAAAGGAAATGTACATCTAAAGAATGTTTTGTGTATCGCAAACTAGCAGAGATGGTATCGTCATGTAGCAAGGAAATGTAGATGGCGGGTATCAAGCAGGGAGGGATGGAGAATCTAAAAGCCCGTCCCTAATACCCTTGATACTGCTGAAAGTAGTGACTTGGTTGATGGGCTGCTGGAGGCGTAGATGGAAACTGGGGCGTCATTGGTCTACCCCATTGCTGCGGATTCTGTGCGTTCATGGGATGCTGCATTGGATTCATGGCATTGAGAGCGTCCCAGGTGTAGCTGGCACCGGGCATGTTGTAGATGCTTTGGGCTCTCGCATGCTGCTGCTGCGCCTCGTACATCTGTTGCTGCTGGCGTTGAGCAATGGCCTGTTGTACCATTTGATTGCTCACCCCTTCTTTCATTTCTCGCTTTTCTCGTTCTCGGGCATCGATTGCACTGACTAGCCCACCAGGAGCAACAGGGGTTGGCTGTTTCGCGTTGCTGCTCGAGAAGTTGAAAAACGAGGAGCCCGTCATCCGAGCCACATGTTCCTGCTCACGCGCGGAGAGATGGTTGGTGACATCGTTGTAATTCAGCACGCTGCTGGCACCCCGGGAATGAGGTCGAGGTGGTAGATCTCGCCCATGGGGGTGCTGGTAAGCAAGCGTCGTCCAATCACCCGAGTGAGGCCGTGCAGCTGTCTGAGTAGAAGAGCTCCTCTGGTGGTGAGCGTACACAGGAGAGCCTATTCGGTGGTTGGAGAGAGCCCGCTGGTGGACAAATTGCTCCGGAGTGACCCCGCGAGACGAAGGAGATTCAGGACGGCCACTGGTCAGACCAGGTTGCCAAACCATGCTTCGGCGCTTTTCCTCCCCAGCAGGAGAGCGCGACTGGCCGCGTTTGTGCCCACCAGGAGAAGCCGAGAGCTTCTTCACCGTCGCATCCGAGTCCGACCTGCCATGACCAAACTTGCTCAACGTGTCTGATATACTCGGCCGCCTAGTAGTGGGATCGTAAGACATGGTCGGTCCGAAGTCTACGGTAGGGATGTCGGGATTCTCCTGTTGTGGCTCGACATGCGCGTAATAGTGGGTGTCACCAACGGTCACCTCCTCTTTCGGAGGCGTCGCTCCTCCCACAGTCTTCAACACTCCCATCCTGGGCCGGGAAATCGACGCGGTGGAGCGCTTTGTGGAAGTCGACTTGGTTGTACTGGCATAGTCGGGGACTGATTCGTCATCGTAAACACTCTCCTCATCGCCTCCTCGCACGTCCTTGTCGGGAGACTTGTCTGGGGAAAACGATGATTGCCGAGTCATGATCCTATTCAATGCGTCTTCGTCGAGAGTATGGCGCAAGTCTCTCAAGCTGGGTGAAGAAATAGACGATTGGTCGGGTTCCGGATGGGATTCCGGAGGAGGAACGGAGGCTTGTTGCGAAGGGACGGGCTTACGTCTGATCGCCTTCTCAGTGTCGATGCGAAGATTGCGCAAGGGGCTGGATCCATGGGCCGGAACGGGCGGAGCGGCGTCCTGAGATCTGGAGAAGCCTTCATCTTGGGGAGGTGTCCTTTTGGGGGTCACCTGCCCGTCAGCGTTGGCCCCATGGGAATTGGCGTCTTCGTGCGTGAATATATCTCGGTGGTCCGGCTGTTGTGGCTCCTCTGCACGTTGCTGGAATTCGCCCAGGTGTGTCGCTCCGTGTATCCTGCCAACTTCGGCCATCTGCGCCAGAGTAGTGCTCGACATGCGGTTGTTCGCCTTCCGGAGTTCTGGTGAGGGTTGTGGCCGAGTCACAGGTACCTGTCCAGGACTGTGTGCGAAAGCCGGTGGGACGGCCACTGGTGCTGGCGGTTCATTCGGTCGAAGGTCCTGTCTTAACGCCTCAGCTTGAGGAGTCTCAGAAGGTTGCCCGTCGCCGTCCGAACCGCTGCCTGTGTTGGATCCATGAGTCCCCGGACGCTCCTCGGTGACCGGCTCTGGTGGAGAGTTCTCGATCGACAGTTGAGTCGGCGTGTAAGACTTCTCTGGCTGACGGGTATGTGGCAATCCCATGGTATCTGACGCAGCTCGAGCGTGACCGTGTTCAGAATGGCCGGGTCCACCTGACGTCTCCGAGCCCCCAACAATAGCATCGGCGGACTGGTTGAACTCCGGCGAGAGAGGCTCCCCAGAATCCTCAAATCGGGCCCGGTGGGTGCGAGTGGGCATGCTAGCCCGCTGACGGGACCGACTGTCGGCAATGCTACTTGCCCGGCTGTCCTGCGAAGCCATCCGCTGTGCGGTGGCCTCCCTCAGTTGTTTTCTCCATTCTTTCTCAGACCAGTTTTGACTTCCGGGAGTGTGAATCAGGTTGGCCACGTCGAGGACATCGAGGTAGCCGTATCGCTTCTTCTTGGGAAACGCAAACATCAAACTCTTGACGTTGTTCGTGTCCGCGATGAGTCGGTTGGGCCGGCCATAGAGACCAAACGTATCGAACACGGGGAAGAGGAAACGGAGCATCATTTCGAACCCCGAAACGGCCGGGTGCAGTTCTGGCATGACGAAGACAAACCCCTCCGTCGTGGACTGCGATTGGGAGTGAATGGTGATGTCGCCTTCGATCTTGACCAGGGTAGACTGATCGATGAGAGGCTTCGACTGAGGGTAGATGGCGTACGCAGCGTAGGCATCCGTGATGGTTGCAATCGGCTGGGTCTTCTTCGTCTTCTTGGATTCGTAGAACTTGATATTTCCCTTGAGAACCGGGGTTGTCCGGTCATACGCCGATCGTTTCTTCATCGACTTCAGCAATTTCTGGTACTCCTTCTCGTCCGGCGGAGTGACGACACACCAACACCGTCTCCACGGCGTGCCGGCGCCAAATCGGACCCTGGCCCAGTCTTCGTGCTTGAATCGACTGCGCTCCATGATCGTGCGGATGTTATTCAACGACTTGCCTTTTCCGGCAATTATCGAGCCTGTATACGCCTCCAGCAGCGAAGTGTGTTCAAACATGGCCAAACGGATACCCGCGGTCCATTGCGTCATCGAATGAAGGGAATTGAAGTGGAACAGGTACCGGTTTTTGCCCGCGGTGGAAATACTGAGGATATTGTGCAGTGGCTTGGAGCCGTTGCGAGTCGGCAGCGTCTCGATCTGTAAACATCACCAGGTCAGCGTCTTCTTCTTCTTCCTGTCCGTCTGATTCGAAGAAGCGCGCTTACCATTTTAATCGAGGCGTCTGCAATGTTGATAAAAGTCGGCGCGACCTCCCCGTCTTGGCCGGCTGCGTCCAGCGCAGCGGCATCCCAGAGTGACAGGACGGTCCCGACCAGCTGGGCGAAACATTCCACCCAATGTCGATCCGCACATGGCCTTCCCTCTATAGAACCGTTAGCCCGACCCTAAATATTTAGGTGTTCCTCCGCAACGGTCCACATAATCGGTCTACATACGTGTGTCCAGATCGTTCAGCTTGAGAAAGTAGCCTTCCTGGTATAGCTTGTTCGAATGGCTATTGAGGAAAGTGAAAATTGGGAGTAATTCCGGCAGCGTGTCTTGGGCGACGTCCATCACCGGAGGTTGATAGGTAAAGGCCATGGACGCCGGGCGCCCGGTGCTGGACCGGTCTGGTTTGGAGGAAGGCTCTGGTGAGGCGCGAGCAGGGGCGGCATCGTGCTGCGGAATAGGCTTCTCGATCTTTGGTTCCTGCTTCGCCGATGCTGGAGTAGAAGAAGAACCGGCATCAGAAGTGGTCGCGCCCTGATGGCGGTGCGGCGAGCCTAAGGACGATATGAACGAAAGGACTGCGGGAGGACGACGCAAGGGAGTCAGCGATCAGCACATTGGATGCAGAATCAGGAATAATGCCAACGGCCAGCTCGTATGACATGTTCCCTTCATTGGCAGCTTCATCTTCCACTTACCACGCGAGCGAACCATGGCGGCGGCTGGAGGAGAGGCTTGGCGGACTGAATTGGAGGGAGTGGATGTCTGGACAGCGCGAGGCAGCAAAAGGCACTCTGGCAGTCCGACTGTCGACAAGCAGAACGAGAGGAACCAGCCAGAGGAGAAGCAGAGGAGAGGAGAGGCAAAGCGAGTGAATGGAACGCTGTCCTGACACCGGGCAAAAGGCAGGCAGTGAGGGTTCTTAGTAATCCCAGCTCCACGCGAAGAAAAGCGCCCGTTACTCGCGAAGGTGGTTCCTCGGGACGGGGGATCAGATCAATCCATGGGTTCCGGGGAGGAGGATAACGGGAGAAACGAGCGGGAAGGCAGGAAATGGGTGGTGGCGCGGAGAGGGGGTGGAGGAGAGAGGTTTAAAGTACAGTCATCGAGAGAGCGAGCCGGTGCTGGGCGGTGCTGGGAGCAGGTGGGAGGATGACGTCGCCCGGGCAGAGTGACGGAGCACGGCCAGAGAGCGATCGACAGCTCGATGCAGCGGGCGATTCAGCAAGGAAGAGAAGGGATCTGGAGGTAAAGACAGTCACCGTGGAGAGAACGTTTCTCTCCTGTCTCTCGTCTTCTGTCTCTTTTGTGAGTGAGCTCCGCCCAGAACGAGGGCTCTCCCGCACTGCCAGCAGTGACTGGAGGCAGCCGGCAAGCCCGGAGGGACTAGACCTTGCTGCTTGCAATAGCCTGCCCGTGGCGCCATAGGCTCACAGGCCCCGGCGCTGCGTCAGCTCTCCCACCGGCCCCGCTGGCGACCGACGCAGAATCTCCTCCCTCTAGCGAGATCTCCCGCCGCCATCAGTTTACGCGATTCGTGTCTTGTCACACGCCCCCGGCCGCGCTCTCAGCCACTGGTTTGGATTTCAGCGTGCTCGTTACGGAGTACAGACGCTGTCAGATATTGTTGACGGCATGCTGTCAGACCCTCCAACCTCCCATTTTTAGCAACCTAGCGCAACCGCCCGCGACGTTGAATGCATTGTACTCCATAGTCCATATCCTGGAGCGCTGCACGCTCGGATAACGACATGATCAAATCTAAAATATCCCTTACCCCTGCTAGCCGCCGTTCGTTCTGACGCAGACTGCGCCACACCTGTCCGAGGCAGCAACGTTAGGTAGCATGATCATCCACGCATGTCTCAGACTCGCCAAGCCCTTGTCCGCACCCGGCCAAGCCTTTCTAGTTCCAGGTGTCTGTACCAAGTAAGGCCCCGGGCTGGCCCGTAGCAACCAGCCACGTTCTCCGTACCGAGTAATCTGTCGAAGAGGCTGGAGAAATTCTGATATCACTTCCTCGTACATAGCCACTCCGGTCGATCTCAGCTCAAGCGATGGCCTGCATGACATAATGTCTGTCTTGTAACTGATCAAATCAAGGAACTCGAGGTAGTCCGTAGTCCGTATCTACCTATACAATCGACGGGAACATGGCCACTTAAACCACTTTATTCGGTCACGTGATTGAATGCGAAGCAAGCGCTACGGAAGCAGAAAGGAAGCAAGACGGAGCCAACACTGCTTTCGGCTACAGTTACCCCGGCTCTAGAAACTGTCTATAGGACACTCCTTTACACTGTGTATCGAGCTATGATCTTTCCTGGATTATTGTGTTCAATTCCATTCATTTAAGTTGCTTGTTACTCCGGAGTACTTATTGGAGGGGTCGATAAGACAACTCCTGTTGGTATATATGCACGATCGTATGGGGGAGTATTTACAGATACCTTGACGGAGTAATATGTACAGCTGGAGCTTGGACGAACTTACTCCGCAGTGACAATGAACGTGTGGCTAGTGTGGAGGGCAGCAAGAAACGCAATTGGATGGCGTTATCAACTACCTAGGTAGCTACCTAACTTGGCTAGGTAACAAGATTCCAGTGAAGAGGTTTGATGCCTGAATTTAATTACCTACCTAGGTAGGTGATTCGGTGACTGGCGAGTCAGATGATCACCCTGATATCAGATTCACTCCACGCTTCGTTCTTCTTGATTCTTCTCCTCCATTGTTGTTGCTAACATCTCATAGAAAATCCGTTTGGTGCCTTCAAGGATGTTCAAGATCCGTCGTCGGTTCCGCAACTCATGCGACGTCTCCAGGAGACTTTGCGCCTGCAGGCACAGGTACTGCCAGTCCAGATACTTTGACGACGCAATCAGGCTCTCAATTTCGAAGATGAGCGTGCGGGGAAACCGAGACTGCCAGTATGAGTCCGGGATTACCCACTGGAAAGCCGTCAGCATGTTCTCGGCGTCCTTGGGGCTAAGATACCCCATGATCAGAATTTTGATATCCAGAGGGATGTTAGATCCAAGATAATGGCGCCAGGCACTGATCATGCCGGAAAAATCGTGCCACCAGTGGCGGGTTTTATACTTCGCGCGGTCCTCGAAGTCACGCCTGGGAGCGGCAACAAGAAGATCGCGGACGGCGGAAATATTGATCAGGTCGTTGAGGTAGGAGATCGATTCGTCAGGCCAGCTTCTGAACCGGCAACAATACTAGCGACAATAGCACTGGCCAGTGATGCACGCTGCACACGCGTAGTTCCCCCAAGTAACGGGTCGTCGAGCTGCCGCAGTTGAAGGACCCGGAGAAGGCATTTCAGATGCTGTTCTGCCTCTTCTGAGCCGACGACGCGCTGGATCAGCGTCCAGCAGCGCGAGTTAAGCGGAACGCCAGTCAACTTGCTGCCATTGTCGGTTTCATCCAGCAGCTCAGGTAAAGTAACAGGTTGAACAGTCGCAATCCTCTTCTGTCTTTTAGGCCCTCCTACCACAGCCGCATTTCGGTCCCAGGGCACGACGAAACCTTGATTCTCCCAATCGCCAATCTGAGCGATTCCAGAGAGTCGAAATCTTTGCCGCTGCTGTAGAGGGTCGTCACCATCATAATCGTCGTCATATTCTTCATCTTTCGAGCGATGGTTTATCATAGCTACCAGATCCAGACCATGAACATCTTTCTTCACCGTGTAGACAAACAGGAATAATACAGGGCCAGGGCCAACTGACTGACTCGGTATAAGCTACGCCACGACCAAGAGTGTCTGAAGTACTTTTTCTCGACATCAGCCGCACTGCAGTGAAATACCGATCTCTCGCTCCATTTGGGGTCTTCCGAGGTGATATCTCTTCCGAAAGCTTTAATAGTAGCTCCGCATGCAGAGCAGAGAAGATGTTTCCAGGGAAGATATTGCGAGTGAAGATGTTGCCATGAGAACGTATATGCCATGATTGCAAGATCTGATCTGATATCGATTGTCAAGGATTGTCAGTAACTGGTGATGGACGAAACTCGTGTTATCTTTCCTGTCATAAGTTATGACCTAGAAGAAAAGAGAGAAAAAGACTGCTTGCCTGGATGGTAACTAGGCTGAAATGCGGGAAGGAAGTATGCTGCAGAGTCTTTGATGTCACTGTGGAATAGGATAGGATATATTGCGCAGGTAATACGTAAGGAATGTCAGAACATACGGGAATATCGATTATGATAAAATCGCATCCCTTCAGTAAATCATATTATTTTGATAGCTGTTGGAGTAGTCAATCGTCAAATGTCTTTTAAACCAACCAGGGAAATATGTACAGGGTATTCTCGACAATAGAGAGAATAGAAATAACAAAATACAAAAAAAAAGGGAATAGGAAAGAGAAGAAAGAACACGAAGGTGGAGGAGAAGAGGAAGAAAGAAAAGGAGATAAAGTTGTCCGATCTATTCCTCCACACGAGACAATGCCGGATCCATCAGCGTCATATCCTCATTGGGTGTCGTATGGCTAGCGTCTGCTTCTCCACGCTGATCAAACAAATCTTGCATGCCAGTATCGTTTGCATTATTAAAGAAATTCATATCGGCCATCTGTTCGTCAAACTCGTGGCCGGCTTCCTGCGGAGCAACAGCGTCATTGAAGAACTGTTGGGAATCCTCATTATCCAAATCGAGACCGTAGATTCCGAAAAAGTTATCTGCACCCCCATGTTCCAGAAGGGCTCGCTGCGTGAAATGGTTCTGAATCTCGTCTTCGCTGCAGCCGTGCTTGCTGCTCATGTGCACCCAGAGATCATAGTCCCGATGGAACCGGTGCTCACACCTTTCAATAAAGCAGGGAATATGACGGCCAGTTTCTTCGGCGTAACCTTCTCCCGTCAACAACGCCAGGGTTGATGGGACCGGAGGCTTCGATCGGCCTTGCGACTTCTTCAACCCAAGACGCTCTCTGCGCTCCGCCTTGGTGTTCATCAACCCTAGATGTGCAGTACGGACATGCTCCTCCAGCGACAACTTGCTGCCGTATCGTTTCCCACATCCTTCTCCATTCCACCCCTCCACTTTCTTCGAGGACGAGAGATCGGTCTCCCCGCAGACAAACCGCTTTTCCCCCTCATGCACGGTGCGAACGTGAACCGTGAGGTTACCTTTCTTCGTGAAGCTACGTCCGCAGCCAGGTACCGTACAAGGAAATATTTTTCGATCCTCCAGACTGACGTCTCCGTGAGCAACCTCAAGGTGACGTCGCAGTTCTCGAGATGTAGAGCAGACGATAGGGCATTGCGGACACTTTGGTGGATGTGCAGACTTGATGTGAGCTTGTAGCTGAGCATAGGTAGGAAAGCTGACTCCTCCAGACGCAGGTTTGGATTCATCACCGGCAGATCCCTCGCTAGCGCCAGAGCATTCTGTGCAAGTAAATCGCTTTTCCGCATGCAGCCGTGCCTCATGGGCGCGAAGGTGACCTGCCGTATCAAAGGCCTGAGAGCATTTTTGGCCAGTGATAGGATCCACGTGTTGGCATGGAAACGGTTTCTGATGGAGATGGACGGTCATGATGTGCTTGTACAGAGTCGAATGCTTCCGGAAGGTTTCGTTGCAGGGCGGATACTCCGTACAGCGATACTTCTCCCTTCCATCATGGGCTGCCAGATGTCTCCGTAGACGCGTTCCTGTCACAAAGGTCTTTCCACAGCCCGGTCGGTCGCAGACGTAGTCTCGGATCGAGGTATGGGCGCTCTTGATATGATGGTTGAGATGGGAAGCACGTAGAAACGTCTTCTCACAGCCATCATGATTGCATTTGAAAATTCGCTCATTGTTGTGGGAACGCAGGTGCTCTTGTAAGCGTGCTGGTCGATTGAAAGCTTTCGTACAACCTTCGAATGGGCAAAGATGGGTCTTAAGCTCCGATGGATATTTCGAGGAAGTGGTAGAAAAGGGTGTCGCGGGAGTCTCATTGCACTGCTCATCCACATCACTTGATTCCTCTGAAGAGGAATAATGGGGGTCTGAATGAGGTTCTCCGTAGATTGGATCTAATGAAAGGAGTTTAGGCATGGATTATAATGGGTCTGATCGTGAAGCCCTTACCAGAACCGTCCCGAGCCGTTAGCTTGGGAACCTTCTTGGGAAGCCCGACAGCTTCAGCATCGGCCTTCCGTTTGGACGCCATGGTTCGATCGCTCCAATGGCGCCTACAATTGAAGGATCATGGGATTTCTCGAAAAGACAAGGAAACGAGCTGGCATGACTGTCGTGAGCAGATTGACTGGACGTCAGGACGAAACAAATTATTTTGCCGGTTTTGTTGGTGCGGCGACGGAGAGGCGGTGAGAGCGGCTGGGCGTCCTTCACTGGGCTGCTAAACGACCTTGACAAAAACGGTTTAGCGTGATATGTGAACTTTTTACGCCGCCTTTGAGATGGCAACCTGCTGTCCAACGAGGCCCATTCAACACCGCGCTGTCGCCGCATCAAGCAGTCCAGAACAGCCATCAGAGAATCTCACAAGAACTCCGTTCGCTCAAATAAAGCTATAGTCATTCTTTTTTAGATACTTTAGACCCTCGTTCCTCCACGATGTCTGACTACGGTGACCACGATGTCGAGGACACTGGGTGAGTAAAGCCTCCTCTGTGTACTTGGGCTTTGCATGGCTCGGGTTTTCTATAACTTCCTGGTGTATTCGTCTTTTGCGACTGCAAGGAAACTGGTCTGACAACTATATCATTACAGCTTCGACTACGAGCCCGCGGAGGAGTTTGATGAAAATGAGCCGGAAGACTTCATCAACCCCGAAGACGTTGAGGGCGCCGAAGGCTATGAAGGCGCTGGCGAAGAAGGATATGCGCATGCGGCAAATGGTGAAAGAACCGTGATTTCCGGGGATCCCAACGCAGGATACGCCGGACGGATCATGGAACAGCACCGGGAGAAGAAGGTGCCCAACGACCAACGCACGACCACTCCTTACATGACCAAATATGAAAGAGCGCGCGTGCTGGGTACGCGAGCGCTGCAGATCAGGTTGGTTTTATCATTTATCCTGCTAAAGGGATTCTGAGCGATAAGCTGATCGATGCGATGTAGCATGAATGCTCCCGTGCTCGTGGATCTCGAGGGCGAGACGGATCCTCTGCAGATTGCGATCAAAGAGCTTAATCAGAAGAAGATTCCGCTGATCATCAGAAGATACCTGCCTGATGGATGGTAAGGTTCCCGACCCGACTGCTAGCTTCGATCCAGCGCTAATTCCTATATATAGGTACGAAGACTGGACCTGTGAGGAATTGCTCTAAGCGCCACTCGTAATGACTACTTGATTTTTGTCTGATTTGAGTTTGATATTGATGGATTTTTCGTGTATTTTCGCTTTTTCTTGTCGCATAGCGTTCGGTGTTGGTGGATCATCTAGTTCATGGGAGAAACAACGGGTCAAGATAGTTGATATCAGCAAGCTGCCTGTATGTTTCTTAGAGTGTTTCTGTGATTTATCTGCCAAATGGATTAAAACATAAACCTGTCCCAGAGAAGTATTTCCTATAGAAGTGTAAGATGTAGACTTGTCTGGATAAAGTTGAATAGGATAGGTCTGATCGTCAATAGTAATAGACACCCGCCACACACATTGTGAAGCATGCAGCACTGCTGACCAATCAAGACTTGCATCTATATTCAATACTACACTATCACACTCACCACGAGTCATGAGACTACCTTCTTGTTCCTGCTTTGTACTCTCTAGTGAACATGCGACTTGCCCAATGTCAGCAGATTACTATAAAGAGTCTGGCAACTGTATCTACAGCTATTGACTTGTGACCATTCTACCTGATTGATCATATTTGCAATGCAGGATACGTGCTTTCCATGACTAAGAAGATCTCACTAGCTTCCAGGTCCCCATGGGTCTCGGTCTCTCCGACTCTTGGCTCTTAGTCTTGGCCCATCTCGGAGCATCCGTTCCGGACTCCGTAGCGCCCGCGCCGGCTGTTTGGCAGTGGCAGTTGCCGACTACGACTCCCGCAATGCACGACATCCGAAGTGGTGCATCTTGTGATTGGTGAGCTCCCGATCGGCCTTGTGTCCGCGACGTTCCCTGTTCAGGGAAAAGCGGTGAGAAGCTAGAGGGCGGAAGTTTCCAAGATCTCTTTTGCAGACTCTGGTGCAGCAGTCATCGACAGGGCGTATCGCCGTGGCAAGTGTCCACTGTCCACAGGACTAAGCGATGGCGACCGTGTTTCACGTTGGAATGGTGTTTACTCCGTACTGGCGTCCCAAAGGAGTGCCTAATCAGGCACCTCGAAGGCCAGGCAGGAACCGCAGGATTCAAAGTAAGTACGGAAGGAGCCCCGCAGACGCACGGCGGCATGGATAAATCGGCACGTTTCGCCGTTGCGGTGTGGCGCTAAGACGCCCGCCCCAGCCAAGCTCGGTTAGGCTCGCTTCATCTGATAACATCCGCTGGATGCTCGACGGAGAACCCCCTCCAGAAGCCCGAACGCCCATGCCTTGGTCGCCCTCGTGGCCGCACATGGGTGGATCTGGCAGAAGCCGAAGCGCTTTCGCAGTCAGCTTCGAATTATCATTATTAATCTCACGGCCAAACTTCCCCCTCTCCATGGCAATGGCGAGTCAGAGGCCACGGCCCCCGCAAATGCAGGGTGAAATGACTAACTAAATTGACTGGGTATCGCCGATAGCCCTAACTACCTAACTAACTCACTCTACCTAGACTAATTTTTAAAAAAAAGCGCTTTGGTCGCTGCCTCAGCGATAAAACTGGCTGCTGGGAAGCTGCTCTCGATGCCTGTTTCTCGCGGCTGTACCACACCGTGTGCAGGGTTCACCTGGCCCCTCGACCTTGAATTCTGCGCCTCTCACTGAGCTAGTCGTCTATACTGTTCAAGTCTATATCAGAACTGAAGTCAAGAAAAGGAACGACGAAAAAGGTCGAGGGGAGAGAGGGAAAGAGAAATGGCGGCCTACGCGGACGTTAAGAAAACCGCCGAGCCCATCAGCAACGACAGCAGAGATGCCGCGGACTCGTCGCTGAATGGCTCCGATCCTCCATTACCAGAGCCAGAACCAGAATCAAAAGGCTCTGGTTATCAGAATGGAGAGCACGAATTCGATACCGGACTCATGGCCTGGCTCCAGGTGTTGGGCTCCCATTTCCTCTTCTTCAATTCATGGTATGCCCTCCGTCTCTTCTTTTTTTTCCTCCCCGTAACTTGCTGACGTAGCTGCTGTCGCCAGGGGAGTCATCAACACGTTTGGTGTTTTTCAAACCTACTATGAGCAAGCAATCCTCTCGCACATGTCCGCCTCGTCGATCGCCTGGATCGGATCGATCCAGGCGTTCCTCCTGATGCTGATCGGCGTCATCACGGGCCCGCTCTTCGACGCAGGCTACTTCCATCTGCTGCTGGGGACGGGGTCCTTCTTGATCCCGTTCGGACTGATGATGACCAGTTTGGCCACCGAGTACTGGCAATTCATGCTTGCGCAGGGTATCTGTATCGGGCTTGGGTCTGGCTGTCTGTTCGTGCCTTCCGTCGCGATCTTGCCTCAATATTTCCGCCGGAAAAGAGGCCTTGCGAACGGCATCGCCGCGTCCGGGAGCAGCATCGGCGGCGTCATCTATCCCATCATGTTTGATAGGCTGCAGCGGGAGGTTGGCTTTCCATGGGCGACACGGATCCTGGGCTTCGTGTGTCTGGGGACCTGTTGCGTCTCGCTCGCCGTGTTGCGGATGCGGTTCAAGCCCATGGAGAAACGGTCCTTGCTGCAGCTGTCTGCTTTCAAGGAGCTGCAATTCGTGCTTTTCTGCATTGGCATCTTCCTGGGTTTCCTTGGCTTTTACAATTATCTGTACTACGTCCAGCCGTACGCGATCCAGACCGGAATTGTCAACGAAAACCTGGGGTTCTACCTCCTGCCGATGCTCAACGCTGCCTCGACGTTCGGTCGAGTGATGCCGAATCTCCTCGCTGACTATACGGGCCCTCTCAACATGCTCACTCCTGCTGCGACAATCACCAGCGTTCTGGCCTTCTGCTGGATCGCGGTCCACAACACCCCCGGCATTATCGTGCTCTCGATCCTGTACGGGTTCTTCTCCGGAGGATTCGTCTCGTTGCCTCCTGTGGTGATGATGACCATCACGAAGGATATGAGAACCTTTGGAACGCGGCTGGGCATGTGTTTCACCCTCACGTCCTTTGCCTTGCTGGTGGGGACCCCAATCGGCGGCGCCATCCTCAGCAACTCGCACCGGTACCTGGGTGTCCAGCTCTTCTGCGCATGCTGTTTGGTCAGCTGCTCCGGTATTTTGGGTTCACTTCGGCTAATCCGCAGTGGACTCAAGCTGCGCTTCCGCACTTGATCGTGTGTTTGATGAGCATAGACTGATGCTGGACATCGTCTGGCCATCTATCTCAATCAGATGGAAATGCGGGAAGAAGCAGTCGCTCTTACGCGTGATATTACGCTGACAGCTTTCCGTCGACAAAAAAATTATAAAAAAAAATAAAAGTGTGGACATGGCATGGTCATCCTTACAGCATTCTAATCGGCGTTGTTTGGGGGATGAGATGGACTGCACTGGTATATTAATGATTTGCATTGCATTACATTGCATTGCATTTTGCATCTGCATTTGGGGACCGGATCAGGGTGTTTCTATCTGTGGATCATCTGTTTGTTGTCCTTGTCCGTATACGTAATGGGATAAATAGAGCGTATAATGATGTGTATGTAGTCGTCTATATATAACTGATAGTTTAAATTGCTGTACATATACACTGAAAATCAACACATTTTGCAGATGTGAAACATTCACCAACCAGAAATGGTCTATAAGAAGCCGTCCGTCATTCATATCCATGACACAACACAAGACGAATAACTAACTCCTGACACCGATTCCCAATGCTAAATAAAACCAAACCGCGCCAACCAAGTTAGTTTCTCCAAGTGCCCGCACCTGCACCAGTTCGGTAGACACGACGTAGAGAGAGGTAGAGGATATCCGACTCGTTCGTGGGAAGCAGAAACAAGCGCTTCAATTCAATTCGATCATCCGATCGACCGATCAATCAAGATACATCCTCGGGACTGACGAGGAACTCCTCGCCCTTGTCGCGAATATGCTCGAGATTCTTATCTCGACTGCAAGGTTTGCGCATGTCGAAGGCGTCTTCGCCTGTCTGCGAGAGGCCGGTGGGATCGTCGCTGTAGTAGTTTACCACACGGCGGAAGACGGAGTACCTGAAAGCAGCAACAACAGGAAGAAGAATTGTCAGTTCAAACCCTTTCCCGCTAGTCACATATATATATCATGTCGACTCACCCCATCCCCTTGTACATCCCCACGGCAACCTTGTTCCCCGCGCGCACGTACAGATCGACAAACCACGCATCGTTGATGTCGGACACGTGCTCGAGGCTCTCGGTCAGACGGCGTGCAAAGCCAAGCCGTCGCCATGCGGGCGCGACGGTCAAGACGGTGATATGGCCGTGCCAGGGGGTGTAGTGCGGCGAGTGTCGCATCGAGGGGGGTTGTTCTTCGAGTTTGCCCATAACTTGCGCACAAAAGAAAAAAATAGAGAATCAGCAAAATGTTGAACGGGGAACAGATGCCCTAGAAATTAAATTCAGAGGTGCCTACTGTATCCCACAATGCCTGCATCCCGGTCCTGGACCACACTGAAGAGCGACGGCCATCGCATCAGGTAGTTGAGGTAGAAGCCCAGGTCATAGTTCTCGGTCAGCGGGTCGAGGTTCGTGAGGTTCAAGGAGAAAAGGTCTGTTGGCGTCATGCGCCGGATGAAGCTCATGGTGAAAGAATCAAGTGTCGTTCTCTTGATTAAGAGGCTGCAATGACGTGCCTAAGCGAACTGAGGCAGCTGCGTGGGCTGTCTGTTTTCTGTCTCCCGCAAGCGGAGACGAGGCGATGATAGGTATGTACTGTACGTAATTCTAGGCCAGGAATACGGCGATTGCCAAAAGAGGGAGACTATTTGTTGCAGTCAATGGCTGTTAGTCTGCTGATAACATATCAGTAGTAAATCATTCTCCTGGGCTGGTAAAATAAAATAAAATCATGCTAGACGGCCGCGTCGATGTGGGGAGAGACGGCGGCCGTTGGGCTTGCTTGGGGCTTCGGCAGTCACGGGGAGCGGGCCACCCGCCGTTTCAGGTTGAGGTCACGACTCATCCAGAAGCCGATCCCGGGAGAAAAGCACTGCCAGACGATCTTCTTTCTTTGTCGGAGCAGACGCGTTTGCCTCGCATGCACGGGCCTGCCAGCGATCTCTAACTGTTGTGCCCGTTTGCAACCCGCCAGAGCCGCTGACTGACCACAACACATAACCCGACGGATTCGCATCCCATCCGAACCACATGTCTCGACGATAAACAAGCACTCCTCTCCTTCAGTCGGTCTTGTCACTTTCCCACAGGCGCCGCGATCAAGTGATTGCACTGCGTCCGACATGTCGATACCGTCGTCCCCCGTGTCCCCCGTGTCCCCCAGGCACCGCCGGCATCCCTCGAGCCTCGATCTGTCCTCCGCGAATGACTTTGACCAGAGTCCTTTCCACTCCCCCCAAACGCCCCGTTCACCTCGTGCGCTGTCGCCGTCAACTCCCCGACAGGAAAATTCCCAGGTGATGGACGGAGAACGTCGAATGTCGGAAGACTACATCGGGGCGGTCGACTCTGGGGGCGGTCTGGGAAGCCTCGCAGACGAACTGGCGGACGCGTTCGCGGATGAAGAGGGCTACGAAGATGCCTCTGGGCTAGAAAACAGCCATGCCCAGATGGGTGCTCGCGAGGACGACGATTCATACCCGGAATCCGCACAGGGTACCGGCACCCCTCACGGCGATCTCTCCCCCGAGCGTAACACACTCCAGCCGCCGAAGCAGAGGACGCGGGCTGCGCAGATCCGGCACCGACGGACAGAGTCGCAGTACGACGGCTCCGACTATGGGAATGACTCGGACTTTGAAGAGGCGGGAGACATTCCCCCGAGTCTGGAAGCGCGGATGGCGGGAATCGAGAGCCTCGCCCGACGCGGCACGGAGGAGAATGGCAGTTCCAACGATCAGGTTATCAAGCGGGTGATTCAAAGTCTCCAGAACTTGGGTGCTCAGAGTGGGATCGAAAATGGTGCCACCAGGTAGGCAGTCTACCATATATCCAGTGATGATATTGGACGTGACCTGCTAATCACTTTCCAATTCAGGCTTATCACCGCTCACACTTCGATAACATCGCATCTGACGCACCAAACGCGGGCGTTGCAGAACCTGATCCATCCTCTCCTGTTCTCCCACTTCCCTCTCCTCTCGAATGAGGCCATTGACAGTCTCATCCCGCTGATTGACGATGGACTCCTACCGAACCTACCATACCCTTTCCCCCAACAGTCGCAAATGTCCCAGCACGGCTCACCGAGGCCGCTGTCTTCTTCGTCTTCTGCGTCCTCGCAGGGCAATGCCGCGCTCAACCCGCTCGTGGCCCTCCAGTCCCTCCTGAACCAGACCTCCGACCTGACCCTCACCCTCCGATCCCTGAGCGACACCCTCCACGAATCACGGCAGCTAACCTCGACTGCATCCCGCCGACTCCGGTCCGCGCGCGAGCTCGTCGCCGAGCTGAGACGGGAAGACCAGGACCGCGAGGAAGGCCACCGCTGGATCGAGAAGGGGCAATGGGACCGCCGGCTCAGGGAGCGCGAAGCAGGCCGCGTCTGTGGAGAAGTGGTCAGCGGGTTCGAGGCCGTCTGCTGCGAGTGGCGGACAAAGCTGTTCGGTGCAGCTGCACCTGCTGCAGGCGGTGGAGAACTTGCGGCTGCTTAAGCGATCGGGCATGAATAAATAAAGCTTGCGCGTTGACGTTTTATTTATTTATTTTTTTTTGTGTAGATTTTTTTTTCGAACCCTTCCTCAGACTAATTCTCTTTCTCTGGTTTACTTACTTTCTTCTTTTTTTCCCCCTTAGACAGAGCTGCGATACCATTCAGTCAGTCAGTCAATCAGCTTCGCACTGTCACACAACAAACCTGGTTATACATAGTTATACATAGTTATTATATACACACATCTCTATACATACATACATACATACATATCCCTATTACTTCATCACTTTAGCTCCTCTGTGTAACTGCCTGCTTTGCATCTACCCCCGTTTATACCATATAGATATCTGTCCTTCTTTTTTTCTTTTGCAGTTGATCAGTTGATCAATTATCGTCAGCAGTTGGCGTAATGGTCATTCAATAAGTATGGTATGATGAACATGGACATGGAGATAAACATAAACACTGTAATTCTATTCAAGTCCCGTGATGATATCATACCTAATTATTAGTTCTGCTGGAGGAGTCGAATCTGGAATTGACCTGCCTACCTACGTATAACGTGCCCTGCTTAGCTAATAGCGACTTTATACATTACAGAATAATATAGGTAGGTAGATAGGCAGGTAGTCAATTCTGCTAGCGCACTGCTTACGTTATTACAGCAGTAGAAAAAAAAACCATAGAAGAGACGGGTAATATGTTGTTTTCGTTCATTTATTTGACAGACAAGACGAGACGAGAAAAAAAAAGAAACCATGACATTTTTTTTAAAGGTCCCCTATTCATTTCGACATACACGTTCAGTTCAATTTCTTAATCTCATCTCATCTCATCTCATCTCATCTTCTCTTCTCGTTAAGAAAGGGACACGGATGGACAAACAAATGAACTAACTAACGAACAAGCAAACAAACAAACAGAGAAGAGGCGCATATCTAGGTGGGTAGTAGTAGACAGGGTGTGTCTGACTCTGTCTGCTATGCAAAAAGAAGAAAAGAAGAGGAAGAGGAAGAAGAGGAAGAAGAAGAATGCAATTTTTGGGAAATTGACAGATAAAAACATCACACGTAGTACTACGTCCATCCGTCAGTCAGTCAGTCATAGTACGAGAGAGAGTCAACAGCCCCAAGAAAAAGACGAAAACTTCAGTTCAGTTAGAAAATGAAACATGCACAGTTCCACACCACCACCCACATACACAGCTCGCAGCTTGCTGAACGAGTCTAGCTTTGCTGCTGCTGTTGTTGCTGCTTCCACCGTGGCACCCACTTCTGCGTGCTGGGCGCTTTCGTCTCCTCGGATTTCCCTGCTGCTGGAGCGGAAGGAGCAGCACTAGCAGCAGCAGAGGCACCAGACGAAGATGGAACTCTGCTAGACGGTTGAGAAGCGGCCTCGCGAAGACGAGGAGGAACATAGCGCTCGGTAGTACCAGTAGCACCGTTCGCCGCAGAGGTATCCCGTCCAGCAGCGGCAGCGGCAGCTCCCTGGCGCGCGTGGGGAGGCACATAGCCACCAGGCTTGCGAGGAAGCGTAGTTTCTTCCTTGGGTGGCTCGGCCGCGTCCGCACCAGCCTCCTTCGCTGCAGCCTCCTTCGCCGCGGCCTCCTTTGCTGCAGCCTCCTTGGCAGCCAGGCGCTCTCTCCAGCTGGGCCCGGCACCAGGGCGTGGAGCGAGATTGAGACGGGGTGCCGTGCGTGGTTCTTCGGGACGAGTAACAGGCTCTCCTGGCGGGGGAGCGGCGAGACCGGCTTTCCGAGCAGCACGGCGAGCCTCTGCTTCCTCTTCTCGCTGCTTCTGCTTGGCGGCAATCTCGTCGAGCTTCCTGTCGCAGAGTTAGCATCAACATAAACTTCTAGCCTGGTAATCAGCACCAACCTTCTCTCTTCCTCGCGCCGAGCCTTCTCTTCCGCGAGGATCCGTCTCTGCTCTTCCTCCCTGGCCTTCCGTTCCTCCTCTTCGCGGCGAAGGCGCTCTTCTTCTTCCCTCCTCCGCCGCTCTTCGGCCTCCCGTTCCGCCTTCTCGCGGAGTCTCCGCTCCCGCACCTCCTTGATTCGTTGTCTCTTCTTGGCTTCGAACTCTCTCTCAGCCGCCTTGCGGCGCTTCTCGAATTCTTCATGACGCTTTTCTGTCAGGTTCTTTTTGAATTCATTGAAGTACGGCACCAGACGACTCAAACGATGCTTCAGTGCAACGTCCTCCTTGTGTTTCCGCTGCGCCTCCTTCAAGATTTCTTCCTTCTGCCGCTCGTAGACCTCCAGGTCGTGCTTCTTCTGTCGCTCGTAGTCTTCCGGAAGGTGCTTGAGTTCCTCACGGCGGAATGCTCGTTCCAAGTGGTCAATGCGCTTGGCCGTGATGCGGATCCGGTCGTTGAGCTCATTCTTCTCTTTCTCCAGCTGGGCGAGCTTGATGGCACGCAGGCGGTTGGTGTCAAGTTCCTCGAGATCGATTTCGCTAACGTCCAGGCCCTTGACGCCGCTCTTGAGCTCCTCGAGCTGCTTCTTCAGCTCTTGCTGGCGGATGCGGTCCTGCTCATCCTTGATCCTCTTCTTCTCCCGCTCCCGGTGCTCATCGAGCAACCGCTGCTTCTCAGCCTCCTGAAGCTGCTGCGTGCGAATGCGCTTCCTCGTCTCCTCCTCGCGCTGCTTCCGCTGAAGAGACTCCGTGGCAGCCTCCTTCTTCTTTTCGATGATGATCCGGCGAGCCAGAGTCTCTTCATGCTCCTTGGCAGCGCCCTCCTTGGCACGGGCGTGCGCGAGCTGCTTGGCCTGGAGTCGTGCCTCA
This sequence comes from Rasamsonia emersonii CBS 393.64, assembly GCF_000968595.1. Taxonomy (NCBI): domain Eukaryota; kingdom Fungi; phylum Ascomycota; class Eurotiomycetes; order Eurotiales; family Trichocomaceae; genus Rasamsonia; species Rasamsonia emersonii. The sequence continues at coordinate 163,484 of NW_013563319.1, forward strand.
GTGTAGGACGGATCAACATACAGGCAGGTGATGTGGAGAGTCTTGGCCAGGCGCGTGAGCTGAGAGCGAGCAATTTCGGCCGGCGTGCTCTGCAGGCGCTGAACAGTACCGACCTCGCTCTCCGCGGATCCCGCGGCGCTGCCAGGGTGTAAGGCCTTGGCAGAGGAGAAGATGTCGGAGTCAAAGGTCAGGACACCGGCGACATGGTCCACACGGATAGCCAGGTCACCCTTCTTGCAGCCGTTCATGATGAATTTCTCAATCATGGACTGGTCGACCTGGAATGGAGCGGGGAACTGAGCCAGTTCGTAGACAAACTTGAGCTCGACGGACTCGTACACTTGAGACAGCTGCTGGAACAGGCGGGTCAAAATGACTTGCTGCAAAGGCCCGACATACTTCTCCATCTCGGGATCCGCGCCGATCTGCTTGAGGATCGGGGTGATCTTCTTGCAGATCGACAGGGGGTGGAAGTCAACCTCCAAGATGTTGTACAGGTCGCGGATCTCGGGGCGGGCACGCTTGAGCAGACCCTTGTTCAGGGCATCCTTGAAGAGAGAGGCCCGGGTAGGAGGCTGAGCCATACCCAGCAGGTTGGTGAGCCGAGCGTTCTTGTTTTTGCGGACCTCATCCACATCGACCAAGGCACCCCGGGAGCGGGAGGTGCTGATGACGGGAATGGAAAGGGCTGACAGCAGCACGAAAGAGGCGGCCTTGGTCATGTCCGCATCGGAGACGGGAGGGTTGTCCTTCTTCGAGCCCTGACCAGCCGCAAGAGTTGCTGCCGACTGACGGAGGAGATTGTAGTAGCGGTTCCACGCGGCGGCATGGAAGAGGTAGTTTTCGCTGACGAGGAATATCCGAGCCAGCTTCTCGTAGTAGTTGGCCATCATGATGTTTTTCGGCGGGCGCTTGCTGAGGCTCAGCAGAGTGTGAATGTCCTCCACGCTGCGGAAAGCCTCCTGCCACAGCTCCAACTCAACGGCCACGTTCAGCTGGTGGAAACGGGTGTCAAGGTGGCGCTGCAGCGTATCCGGGTCGCTCAGGTTGATAGCGTGCATCTGGGCCGAGTACTTGGCAGCATTTTGGACGTGATTCCGGAGCAGCTCGCACAGTCGGCGGAACTCAGTCTTGCGGGTGTACTTGAGGCAGAACTGGAAAGCCTGTAGCGCAGTCGTCTGGTACATAACCTCCAGGCGGGCATTGTTCTTCAGGATTTCGAGCACGGTCCGGTAGGTCTCCCACAGGAACTTCAGCCAGGGCGTGACGATGGCGCGATCGGTGCGATCCTTGGACTGCTCGCCAGAGACGGTGGCCAGGAGAATGGTCTCCGGGGTTTCGATGGCTTCGAGATCCTCGACGTTGGTCGAAGGCGCCACCGACTCGAGGGACGACTGGATCTCATCTGCCTTGGCCTGAGCCTCGGTAACCTTTTGTTCTGCGAGTTCGATGAACCGCTTGAGAACCGTCTATAGCAGAAACCCCTGTCAGACACGTTTTCTCTTTATTTCCTTTCTTTTCTCCCATGCACTTACCTCGATAGTTCCCACGTTGGTGTTCTGAGCAATGTTCTTGAACTGATACAGGCCATCCTTGGCAGCCTTTCCCTTTCGCAAGTCGACGCACAGTTCAACGAAGAGGATCATGACCGGCTCGAGGGAGGCGATGGGACTGCTGCGAGTCCGCTTGGAAATGACATGTTCGTGAAGGACCGTCAGGGCGGCGGGAGCCTGGCCCACGGCGATGAGTTCTTGGGCCCTCTGTAGTTAAACCGCAGTTAGAAGGTAATCCAAAAACCGAACAATTTTTCATCGGGCACATCGAGAAGATGCAGAACGCGTACCTTGAGGACATTTTCGGGTTTGATATGGGGTGGAGGAGGCATGGTGGGCAATTTGCCCCTTGGGCCGCGTCAGATCTTTTTTGATGCGAAGGCGACGATTTCACGGACGAACACGAGGCGAAATTTCGCAGAGGAACTCCAAAAAAGACGAGATCCTCTCGGCAGGGGCGGACAGCACAGCTGGTGCAAAAGAGAGAGCTGGGGATGCTGCCGCGCGAGGGCCGTCGATGGACCTTCGAGACGCAAATTGTTGTTGGATCGGCTGAGTTGCGTCGTTGTGCGAGAATCAAGGCGAAAATCTGACTGGCGCGACGCTTTGCAGCGAGCCCACTCGGGCCGCATAAGCGACGGAGGGGAGGGCGGCTGGCGTCACGTGACCAGCACTCGACATGGCCTGCCTGAGGGCTGCCTTGCGGCCTGCATGCGACAGCCGCCAGCTCGAATCACGGCGCAGAGGACGCATGCAGGCGGGCGCGGCTATGCTTCTTCAGGCGGTGGTAGATTACCCAGGTATGACTATCTGGACTACATGCTGCATCCCAAGACGCTGGCGAGAAAGACGTACTCGAGAAGACTGTAGATATCCTTCCCACCTGCGCCGTTGTCGTGCCAATTTTTTGTCTAGCTTGACCAACCAGGCTTGTGGTTCAGAAAAGCGATGGCTACAGAGTATCACATGTACTTTCCTTACGCTTTAGACGGATAATAGTAAAGAGTACAATAATAAACCATCTCTGCCCAGCACAGCGATATCGCGAGGCTGCTCCGGCATCTCGCTCCAATTCACGTGCCTCGCTAGCCTGTCATCCACGTGATTCGCATGTCTGGAGTGCCTGCCAGCTATGCGGCTTGGCGGCCAAGGGACGCCCTGTCGATTCTGACAAGAGCAATCCTGTCGAGCATTCCATCTTATCAGCAGCATAATTATTATTATTACTATCAAACCAGCATCGAAGGTCGATTCAGACCTAAGTCTTAAGCACGTCAATATTATTTTCCTGTGCGCGACGGAGGCTACGCTACTCTGTACGGCGCCGCGCAGCGACCTAACGGCCAGGGGGGCACGCCAACGGCCAGTTGCAACCTTTCCAGACCCGACTAAAAGCCGCAGCGTGGGCCCCGAACCCCCGGCCGGAATTTGCTGGCCTGAACTCTGGCAGTCATCGAGTCCACGACGCCTGGGCCATTTGCTTCCGCCCTCCTGGTGCCCCCTTCAGACCTTCAGAACCCCCCGACTGCCCCGTCGCTTCCTCGCTCGCCCCCAAACCAGTCCATCTCCGTCACTCCCTGCCTTGCTCTCTTGCCGTCCATCCAACCCCCGTCCTGTGCGCTCTCTTGCTTTCGTTCTTCTGATCCCTCCTTCGCCTCTCTTCTCCAGCGGAGACCCACGATCAGAAGCCAGGCGCGCATCGAGCGTCGTCGCGTCGTTTTCCCAATTGATTGAGTCTTCAAGCTGTCCGGTCCGACGACACCAGCACCATGCCTGCTTACGAAATCCGTTCCGGGGGGGATGTCAAGAACAAGAAACAGAGCATGGCGGACCTCAAGTACCGCCGCCTGACGGAGCTCAACAGTCGACTGAAGGAGGACCTGGATCGTCCTCGTGTGAAGGTGTCAGAGGCTTCTCTATCGTGAGTGTTCCCCGCGTTGAGCAGCATCCGCAGGAAAAGGGAGCTGTCGCCCAGCACCCGACACCCCCTTATCGTCGCGTCGTCTCTCCCCACCCATTGACCATTGCAATCAACGTATCGACTGATGATTTCGTGATCGCCAGACTTATCAATTACTGCAACAACACGCGTGACTTCATGGTGCCGTCCGTATGGGGCCAGGTATGCTTTGCCAGTCGTGTCCAGTCTGCAGTCCAGAAATCGCCGTGCTGACCATCCTCAAGGTTGACAAGCGGGAAGACCCCTATGCGCCTCAGCAATCAGGCGGCTGCTGCACCGTCATGTAATGGCCTTGATGACCTTCGACGTCTTGTCCACAATGCGATGATGGACTTGGAGTCCTTTTCGGTTTCCTATTGCTGTCTTTTTGGCCTAATCGTTTCCCCTTTTTCATACCCCTTGTGCAACGACCTCGGTTCGGCTCTTCGACATTTCTTCTTCGTTCTAGGTGTGCTCGCATCACCATTTTTCAGTCTGACCCAGCTCAGACTTAAATTAATGTTAGCGGACCAAACATATAAGGGCCGGTGATGGCCCAGTGACAGACCAATGTATGTGGGATCTCGCTGCCTCCGACGAGCGATATCTTTGGATGAGGGTGCGGCGGTGGAACGTTGTCTCGATTCTTGCGTCTGATATCACACGAGAATGTTCTGGTCCGATCTGACTTTCTTTTCATATACCTCTTTTTTTTATTCCCCTATGCAGCTTCCTTGCCATCTCTGTTGTTTGCGTTTGAGATCCGGTTCCACAACATTTCCTTTGTCTCCATGTCTACTGCTTCCCTGATCGGCTTGACAGAAAAGCGAAACTGCCCTCGGGTTATTGGTGCTACACAAAAGTGACAGCGCAGTCAGTTTGCAAGGTGACATGTGATGTCCCATTTCCTTCTGTGTAAAATAGATTTTGTCGATTCTTTTTTTTACCCCCCTGATTGTCTCTTGTGTTGGAGGAGGAGTGTCGGGCATGCTACGGCTGACTTGGTACTTTTTGAGCGTCGTGTTGTAAAGATAATCAAAAAAGATCACAAAGACAAACAGATAATCACAATCTGTCCATTTATCTAACACTCGTGCCTTGAATAATATAGCCAGAGCTATACTGGGTATCATAATCTCATTATATCATTATGTATGTGTGTATGTGTGTGTTTATCAAGACAAGTACGACGTGTCCCTATCAGCCAGGATCCATCCCTGCGAGGAACCCTAGCCACGGACCCAGATGCATCCATGCTCGTCGACGCTCTGCTTTAGATGCGGGTGACGACGACGATGATGCTGCAAAGATGTCGCAGATCCAGGGATCTTCATCCCGATTACAATCCCTAGGAGGAGGAGGAGGAGGTTGTTGATGATGATCGACCTGTCCGTCCCGTCTCGTTGTTGTTGGTACTATGACCGGATCTTGCAGCTGCAACTCTCGTCGACGGAACCACTCGCGGATCGGATGGGCGCTCCATAGGTACCCGTTGTCTGGGAGGGGGAATTGCAGGTCAGAGAGGGAGAGGACCTCAAGGTTATTATTATTATTGTCGTCACCGACGAGGCGTGAGAAAAGAACATTGACTTTGAACAAGGTCAGGGCAAAAAGTTTCGTTTCTTCCAGGAGCGTCCAGGCGTAGATGATGGGATCGTCTGGGCGCCCCTGGGCGAACATCGAGGGGTAGTAGAACAGACCCTGCGCACGACAGGTTCGCACGAGCCGCGAGAAGATGGGCTGGACGCTGAGGAGGACGTCAATGTCATCGTCGTGAGTGACGCAGGTGCCCGGTCTGTGGGCCACCATGGCGAAGATGGTGAACAGGAGGATGGCCTGATAGGTCGCCAATGGCCAACGGGTGTTATCATTTGTTGTTGTTGTTGTTGTTGTTGTTGTTGTTGTTGTTGTTGTTGTTGTTGTTGTTGTTGTTGTTGTTGTTGTTGTTGTTGTTGTTGTTGTTGTTGTTGTTGTTGTTGTCGTCGTCGTCGTCGTCGTTGATTCATGACCATCATGACGTGATTTATCCCATTTTGTCTGCAAATGTTAGTTAGTCGTCAACTGTTATGTTCTATGGGCCACCAAACCATTTGCGCCTCGAGCATGGCACGTAATCGGGAGTGAATCTCCCAGGCCAGCTTCTGCAAACGCGCCTCGCCGGTGATCCACAAGCCGATCATAACCGTGGCGAGCACCAGTACGGGAGGTTCGTGCTTGGATCGAAACGACTGCCGAAACAAGAAAGGCCATTGGGGGTGGAAATGGTCAAAGTACAAGCGGACGTAGTACTCGGTGTCGATGGACCCGGATCCAGATCTAGATCCAGAGGTCAGATTCAGACTGGTCTGGTTGTTGTCATCATCATTGTCGATCATCGAGGTCAGCATTGGCAAACCCTCGAGTTGAAGAAGAGGGATTGAGGTTGAAGCCTGCTGCTCGACCGAGCGTATGGCTTCTTCCTGCACGCGGGCTTCTTGCTGCAGGAAAGCCCTTCTTACGCTGTACTCTGATTGATCAGATAGAGGTGACGGGGCGGACTCGTGTGCTTCGCTGCTGCCGAAACAGACCTGCTTATCTAGCGCTGCAGTGTCATCGTCTGACTGATCGAGATGTTCTTCTTGATTATTGTGAGTCTTGCCGTCGTTTTGACGCCGTCTCTTCCCTGCAGTTTCGCTTCCTCGATCGAATGAGCAGGAAACGCCTTTCTTTAAGCACACTCCGCATGGAAAGTTTCCGTCACATCTCGACTTTTGGGCATGGCATCGATTGCAGGCTCTCGACGCCCGGGGGATGCTGGGTTCATCGGCTTTGGAATGGATCTTTGTGTGTCGTCGTAGAGTGTCGCTGTGAACATCGTCAGCTGCAATCCAGCATTTATCACTGCAATATAAACGAATTACAAGAGAGGAAGTGTAGTTATACCATAGTTCTGCTTGCACATATAGACCTGCAGCCTACTCCTACCAGCGATTGGGCGGGATATTTTGCAGTACATACAATACGGAGTATAATATCCAACCTAGGATCCACTCACCTCCGGTCGAAACTGACCCCACAGACACTGCAGATGAAGACTCGACTCCGCGAATGCCGGACAGCGTGACGAGCTAGATGCTCTTTGCGTCGGTAGCTTGCACCACATCCCGGATGCTGGCACTTGAACCGCCGCGAATCGGGTTGATCTGCAGATACTTCCATGGGCAAGTCAATTCTGCATTCAGTGAATCCATGGAAGCAGGAAATAAGTAACAAAATAATGGTCTGGGTGACGTGTTCTCTTGTTGAGATGTCTATCGTAGTATTGTAGACATTGGGCCGAGTGGGATGCCGGGTGGGAGAGGGAGCCAAAGGACAGTCACGTGTCTACATAATTTCTTTGTAGGGACCCTGCGCAGAGAGAGTATGATAAATATTATTAATATTAATTATAGCTGCATATTTTCATGGCTACTACATCTAGCTAAGAGAAATGGAAGTTGACATATGCTTTGATTTGATCTAAGACCAATGGTGATATGTGTGTCGAGGTGCTGGCGAGATGGAGATCTGATAACTAATTCTAATTCGTAGATCAGCATCATCACATACATCATCGCCATCCACAACGGAACACAGCACAGTGAGCGACACTGCCAGCATACATCTTTAATTAGCAGCACCAGAGATATAAAACAAAACTCCCTAGATTATACCGCACTGCTGGCAAGATGACAGAGCCAATGCCACCCATCGAACAGCAGACTCCCACCGAGCGCAGGGAGCAGTCCGCCTCGTTGGTGGGGACATCATCATCATCGTCCGAATCGTCGCATGTCTACCTGCCCCGGATCACCATCAAGTACTGTACGCAGTGCAAGTGGATGCTCAGGGCGGCATATGTAGGTGAAATATAATTTCGTCGTCCTCTTTTCTTTCTTTTGTCCCAGTTTCCTTTGCGTTGTCTATATTGATCGTTCTTTGCAAGTTAAAGCAAGTTTGACGGGATCATTTCGCGAGAATTTTTGGGATTACCAGTATTCCTTTTTGAGCATTCTGTATTATAAAGTCGAGAGTGATGAAGAAAAACCAACCGTCATCTCGCCTTTTATTGTTATTGTTCCATATCACTCACTTTTCTTTTCTTGCGACAGTTCGCGCAGGAACTTCTCTCAACCTTCAACACAAGCCTCGGAGAAGTATCTCTCATCCCGACCACGGGGGGTGGTCTTCACTGTGACCATCTTCCACCTGTCTCAGGACAGCCTAGGGACGCAGGAGACTCTCCTCTGGGATCGCAAGATGCATGGCGGGTTTCCTGGTATGTTCTCTCTCTCTCTCTCTCCGTGTGTCATCTTCTCTCGTACTGTACATACATGGTAAGCTAAACTCATTCTTTTCCCGTGTCTGACGCGAAAAAAAATAAACAGAAGTCAAACAACTCAAGTCTCTCGTGCGCAACATCGTCGACCCCTCTCGAGACCTGGGGCACGTCGATCGTGCTCTGGGCAAGGAAAACAAAGGCGCAGAATCGACGCCTGTCGCTGCTACTGTTACTGCTGCTGCGACCACCGGTGCAACTACGACATCAGCAAAGACCGTCGCAACGGATGAGAATACACCAGCAGGAATGGGGGCATCCGGAAAGAGAGAAGACGAAAAGGGTGAAGGCGAGCAAAAGACATGTGAGGATTGCCAATAACAATGTTTTTTTTTTAAAAAAAAAAAGTGTTGCTGTACAGTAGTCGTAATTGATACCTTTACTTATTACATAGAATTGTGAGCAATGGACCTGTCGCCATATATGTAGATGTAGAAGTATGAAGAAGTCTATAGAGAGCTAGAGTATATCCTCTGCGAGTAGCAAACAGACTATGTATGTCTTAATGAATACTGTTCAGAGGAGTCGCTTGGTTCCCGCTACCAGTCTACCTACTACCTCCAATGGGCTAGATGGAGTAACTTAAGCTTTGTGCGGAAATGGCAGACAGAGGTGCATATTCTCCAGGCGACAAAGCCTACTAGTCGTGATGACACATATCTACTTGTGTTGTCCACTGACAGTCTTACAAGGAGAAGCCGAAGAAGTAGGAATTGGCTGAAATTGGTTGAATTGGTTGAAATTCCTCGAAACGCCAGGCTCGCCACACAGACCTATTTAATTTTTACATTCCCACCGCAATGTGAAACAGACACAGACTGAGTAGTACAGAAAAGTTTCAAAGACAGTGCAAAAACAAAAAGGAAACAATTCTCCACAAGAAGGACTTCTATACAGGACCAAAAAGAGACGGCGCGACGATGTCTGCTGTAATAACACAACCAAAACAAACAAAACCCCCATGACGCCTAATATATATCCGGTAGTGCTCCCCGGTATCGACCGTCGACCATGATGAATTTCATCCATGTCACGTCGTGCAAGACAAAAACGACAGACGTCACCACCCATGGAATATAATGCAATATCCAATGTCCCGGTAGAATGATTTCCACCAGCAAGAACAAAAAAAAAAGGAAAGAGAACGAATGCTTTCTTTTCCACAGCCAATGCCATAGACGGTGCCTCTCCAAATCGCAAGATAACAAAAGGAGACGAAAAGAATGAGGAGATGGAAAGAGCGTGGAGATGCCGCAGATCTGAATCCGTCATATGCAAATCGAGATTTCAATCAACGCTCAACCAACCGCAAATGGAAAAAAAAATGCGTAAGCCCCGACGTGACATCATAAAAGAAGTCGTCAATACCAAACCCCTGTCCACGGACCGTGATGCCACTAGAACGCCATGCCATTGCCCATTGCCCGATGCCTCTATATTTGTTTTGTCCCTGTCCGAACGCCTACCGCAGTAATGTCTCGAAAGTGAGAAAAGAAAAAGATTGCAAGTTATGGAGAAAGTGGTTGCTGGATTTCTCTCCTCACGCCTGCTGTTGAAGATTAGATTCTTTGCGCCTCCAAAAAGCCAAACGTAGGCGACTTTTCCGTTTCCGCAAGGCTTTCGGCACAAACGTAGGCTGAGGGTCAAATCGGACACAGTTTCCGGGCTTCGGTTCATGATCCACAGGCGACGATCCTCGGCTGCTGATATGGCGGCCAACTACTGCCGTCATGACATGATGCTTCTTCCCAAAGTCCTCGATCCGATGAGAAGCATGGAACCGCTGTTGGAAGTAGAGGCCGTTGTTTGGGGCTTCGTACCGTTGACGATCCATCATAGCGTACAGACCCGAAGAAGTTGGACGGGACGGATTCTCGTTTTCCGTAGCAACCAAATCACTAGAACTAAGTCCATACACAGTTGGTTCTCTCTCATCGCCGCTATCAACCGTGACGAAACTGGTAGCGTTGGTGGCAGGGGAAACAGGCGTCGTGACAGTATTTGAGCAGGTGCTTGCACTCTGCGTTCTAGTGTCTCTGCCCGCGCCATGCGAGGAGGACGGCACAGAAACATGGCCCGAGGAGTACGATTTGCGGGTGGATTCAGCGTTATGGACTCTCATGTCAGGGACAGAGGTGATCCGTGGCAATTGGTCTGCAGTGTCACTGGGCTTAGCACAGACAGTTGTAATCGACAGATGTTTCTGATCAGGAGGCTGGTCAAAAGTGATTTTGACATTTGTAGGCCCGGCATCATTTTCTTGCGGGGACGAGGCCGGCAACTGCTCACCAGTCCCCTCAACCCGCGGCTCGTCTTGAGACCTCGCGGCCACAGGGCTGAATGACCGGGGAGAACGTGCAACATCAGACTCCGGCTCAGGAAGCAAGCTTTTCCTCCGCTCCCGATCGGCCAGGTCCTGCCAGATCGTCCGATTCGACTGTATCTGCTGAACGGCGAAAGCCATCTGCGGAAGGAGATCGGCGACTCCTTCGAAGAGGGGCAGGGCGAAGATAGACATGAAGCTGATTTGACCGGTGGCCAGCTTAAGAACGTTGCCGAGTTCTGGAGGTCCACCAAAGAGAGCGGTCTCCATTCCAACCTCCTTTTCCATCTCACCTTGGTTGGCGAATTCCTTTTGGAGGATATTCGTCCATTTTTCGGCGATTTGCCATGGCCGGGCCTGGAAAAAAAAAGAAAGACGTTAGCAACGCATGCAGACTAACTTAGGAATATTAAGGTTACGAACCACGTTGCTGATGTCGGCACACTTTATGATCAACCCACAAACCAGTGAGCTATACTTTTCCAAGTCCTGATTACTCCACCTGTCGATGTCTCCATCGTCACGATACTTCTGCTGCAACTCTGCCATGCGACTCATGTATTGGAAATGCACCCCCATGTCCGTGGCTAAGATGGTGCTGATGAGGAGCTTACGAAAACTGGTAGACCTAAAAGCGGCCGGCCAATGACGACGAAGGATCTGGGAAAATGCCGCGCAGTGAAAGGCTTCCAGGACGGAGCTGTCGTTATAAAGCTGGGCCAGCGGCGCATTCAGTTTGACCAAAAACACGTTGTTCACACCGGGATGGCCGACGTCGTGGCCGAGAGCCGAGATTAGGAGGACCAGGACATCGAATGGGCTAAGTAAAGACGCGATAGGAGACTTGGAGACCGGGGGTAGAGGGGACGGGTCGTAGGGAGGTAGAGCACCGATGTGGAGTAGGATGCTGAATACAGACTGTAATACGTCGACAGCATGGCGAAAGTTATGATAAAGGACGAAGGAATTGTACGCCGTACGGGTTGCCAACACGAAAGTCTGTAGCTCGCCTATCGGAGACGTTAGTTCGACTGTCGGATATCTCCGAGTCGTAACGATCATATTCATACCAGGCGTCAGCCTAAAATATCCCACTTCGGGCATTGTCAAGGCATGCTCCAGCATCTTTTGTGCAGCATAGGCAAGTTCATCGTCGGAAAAGTCGTGAGCGGAGAAATCCCAGTCACCGATTTTACGCTCCACCAGAAGCTTCCGCTCATCGAGAACATCCAGCCTGACACGATCGTCAGCAAGAAACGAAGCTTAATGAATGTCAGCGCGGTTCGAAGGGAGTTACCCACCGGTCTTGGAATTCATCGATCATGTCTTCCGGGTTGCAGATCGACTTCATCAGCTTCGAGACCCTGAACAGATTGTCAGCATGTTCGGATTACCACCCCGGAGGAGGAAAACAACATACATCGCTTCTCTCAGGTAGGCATATGGTTGTTCATCGTGAACGCCAACCCACGAACGCTTCCTCGTTTTCTTGACGGACATGAAGCGAGAAATCTCCTTTTGGGCCGCTTTGCGAACGCGATAGGCGTGCACCAGAAGCCCATCCACCCTGCTCTTCTCCAACGGCTGGATAAGGATATCCACAGCGCCAGCATCCAAACAGCGCGCACACAGGCTCGGCTCCGGTAACGAAACGCTGAGGTCATCATCAGGCGGACATTCGTCGGGTTCGCTTTCTTCGACTGATGGCTTGGCGGCGGGCTGTTCGTATGGACGCACCAGGGCGACAGGGATGATGAGCTTAGGGCCCTCTTGTAATTGGAGGTCGGATGTCAACAGAGCCAGCAGTTGAATTCCATACGAATCTTCAGACTCCGCGGAGAAGGTAAATCCGCGAGAAAGGGGGCCGATTGAAGTCTGTCCCGATCCGGTGGTTGAGTCACGGTTTTTACGACGGCGAGATGAGGCAGATTCCCTGCTATTTTCGATATCGAAGAAGGCAAATACGGATTTGCCGTCCGTTGTGCTTCGTTCATTTAACTCGGCTATGGCCGTTGCAAACGACTTGGCTGAGTGACATAGATAAACTGTGGCCTTGTTAGGAAACGTCATTGAAGTCGTATAGGGCAGGGAGAAATTGCAAGAACTTACTCTGCTTGCACACGCTGAGCAGCGTGACCACATTTTGCTTCAGCTCCGGGGGTTCGTCTGCAAGGAGACCAGGCTGATCTACAGAGTTGCGGCGCACCCATCTTTCGATCTTAACGCGGTCATCTATATAGACCGCGGAACTGTCGTCGGGGCGAGACATGATTTGAATTTAAAAAAAAAACACAGCCACGAAGAATCGCCAAATTCCGGGTCAGATCACAACCCAGATCCACACACGGACAGACGGGTGGTGATCGCGGTCATAAAGCGATATTCTTGTGGATGTGCCAGCAATGAGCGAAGGTAGGAAGATGCGAGAAGGGGGAGACGGGAAAATAACGCCGACGTTGGTTTCAGCAACTGGTTGAATTTCCCAACAATTGAGTCCACAGTTCGAGAACAGTTCCTTTGCCCAGCAGTCGGTCTGGACACTTCGTGTTCTTCCGTGCACTTCAGAGATCGTCCCGAGCCCAGACTCTGTATAGACGTCGGCTAATGATGTATATATATAGATCGCAGTACAAGGACCGGTCGAAATGGTCTGGTCCTCAGCAGATATTCGTAGGTAGATTCGGAAGGTTAAAGTCGAGAGGTCGAGCCGACGGTCACCCGGCCCGTAACACCAACGTCGCCTGCGTCGCTAGCAAGATAGAGGAATGAACGAATGCCTGCGCACGACATCCAGGATCCGTCCGGAAATCACGATAGCCTGCGCACGAGGTGACGAAGGGACACTGTGGAAAGGACTCGATGTTCGATCTCTTAAGACCTCATGGCGGGTATGTCGACACAGTGTCCGTGGGGAAGGGTCCGAGTGCGAGTCGAGTCCACGCGAGGGTCGCAGGAGGTTGCAATGGACCGGGATTTCTTCGAAGAAGATAGGCTGTGGTCCCGTGTGAAGATGGAGCGGTGTGCTAGAAGACGGCAGGCGGAGGTCGAGGGGAGGGTCAATGTCGCGAATTGGGAGCCAGTTTGATGGAGGAAGTCACGAGCGGAGGAGAAAGAAGGCAGAGAAGGCAGGGCAGGACGAAAGAAGACGGAATTGGGAAGATGGGATGGATGTGGAGATGGAAGGACCAACAGGAGAAGTTAGGAGGAGCGAGGGAGCGTAAGTCTTAGCATGCAGCGATCGGATCAGGACGCGACAGGACAGAGAGCGGGCGAGGAGATGAGATGACAGAGCCGTGGTGAAGGCAGGCAGATGCCATAGGACAAAGGACGAGAGAGGGGGAGCGATGATGGTGCTCGTGTTCTGCTGGCCTTCCAGAAGGTCGAGGGGGCGGGCCGAGCGCTGCTGGCTGATCTGGTTGGTGGGAGGAGAGCGAGTCTGGAGTCGGCGGTGGCTCGACCAGCAGGAGGCCGAGCAGGATTACGGGCATGCAGCGGCGCTAGTCCCGTTAGCGGTAATACGGGCCCGTGGGAACCGGCCTGCGTCACAGATTACGCCCTCCCGAGGGGCCGCCCGGCACGCCCATTGGCTGCTGGGCGGGGGATACGCTGCTGGCTCGAAGTTCTGCACGGCTGCCCGCCAATCCCCACTCGCGTTCCTCGCCGACCCCCACCGGGCTGCCCTGGAGGCTGCCCAGGCAGGCCGCCCAGCAGGGATCATGGACATGGAGGCCCCGGGAACAGGAAATGGCAGGGAAGGTGCGCCGGAGGAAGGACGCAGCCAGCCCATTCCCTCCTTCCCAGACGGACGGCTGTGGCTGGGGATCAGAGGCGGAGTCGCTCCTGCTCCCGAGCGCTCTTCTGGACGCAGAGGACCGGCACCGTACGAAAATGGAGAAAGAGCAGAGAATGCCTACGGTTCTCCAGTGTACTGAATTGTACGCAGTCGTGACTGGCCAACGGCGGGGCGATCGAGTGCGTGGAGAGTGGAGACTGGCTTAGTTCTTCTAGAAGGCTGAAGCTGGCAGACTCGCAAGCAGCTAGCTGAGCGCTAAGTCCATCAGTTCTCGCAGTAGATACCGGAAGCAGTAATGGCTTTGTTTAGACGGCTATTAATATAATTAACAGTCTGGAGTATTTACTACTAAGGCCACAGGCTAGCAGGCTGGATCCGATCGCGCGGCCTCGATTGATCAGATCGCAGATACAGTAGAAAGATCAAATATTCAATATTAATATTAACATTAATATTAATCTAAATTAATTCAATATTGATATTAAGGCGCATGCTGAAAGAGCAGCAGAGTAGGTTGCACGGCAGGGATTTGGCAGCATGTCATCAGGCGTGGCCATAGCCATGGCAATAAATACCAACAATGAAAGTGCAGGTGGCAGCATGGGCATGCTGGGGTTGGTGGCTTTGTCAGCACGTTAGCGGCGTCGCAGGGGCCAAAAAGAACGTGTACAGTACGGAGTACTTAGTCGGGCTTGGCTTCTCCAAACGGGCCATCGAATCACGAACCGTCGATGGCGGGAGGACGATGGAGCCAAGAAGTATCACCTACAGGTACCTAACCTAACCTCTAATTTTATAAATTACGAGGCGGGCAGTTATCTCGAAGGAGCTGCCGAACGGGCCCTCGAGGTGGCTAAGTCGCAAGGCTTCAGCGCCCAGGAAAGGCAGGTGGCGGCCAATCCCCCATGCATGCAGCATGTCGTTTTCAACCTAATATAATTACTTATTACGATGCCCGGTTTGCAGCAACGTGACTTGCTGACCGAAAGCGGGGCCCGTGCCGGCGTGACGCCCCGCCCGATAAGCACGAGCCAGGATCGCCTCCGCCTGGTCGATCGCAGGTTGCCAGCAGTCAGGAATAGAACAGCAGCAGTGTCCAGCAGCGTACCGACTGCTTCATGCAGATTCCTGACTGCTCCGTAGCAAAGAAGCTGATTGCGAGCGATATTATTAGAATTTAAGCGCCTATCCCCTGGGCTTCTAGCTTCAATTCTCAGAATCGCCCTTATCGAGGTACAGAGGTAGTATTATTATTAAAGTTAGGCTCAGTTTCAGCCTCCGGGAGAATGGGATCGCTGGACGGAGGAACTTACCGGATTGTCAAAGATCGTCACGCGCTACGCCCAATTCGACACCCATCTCCGGGGTACTTGTACTTAGTGAGATGTGATGCCATCGCAGAGTTTCACGCAGTATCTAAGCTTCTTTGATGAGGGAAAGGCACCAACCGAGGTAGGTAGGTACTTCATACTGAAGAATCCCGGTGCTCTGGATGGGACCGCATTACCTAATCTACTACATATAACGTATTTCCCGGCTGTTTCGATCACCCGGTTGCTCCGATCACTAGAATACCCATACAAAATGCGTTTTTTTGTACGCTCATATCTCAACAAGCTTTAAAGATATTAAAGAGATATTTTATATACTATAATTATAAAGTATTTACAGCATACAGCATTAATCAGAAGTAGTCTACTCTATTATTTACTGGAATAATATAAAATACAGTGTAATTTTTATGTAAAATTAAAAAATAGGTATCTAAAAGGCAATATATATAATATTAACCTTATATTTCTCTTACAAGTAGTTATACCTATATATAATCTGATTTTAAAATTAAAGGCCAGGATATAATATAGACATTGTGGTATGAGCGTACAAAAAAACGCATTTTGTATGGGTATTCTAGTGATCGGAGCAACCGGGTGATCGAAACAGCCGGGAAATACGTTAACTAACTATATCACTGCGGAGTAATCTGAAGCTCAGCAGGCGTTCTCTTCCTGGTCGCCCCACGTGATCCTGATTCGCCCGCTGCAGTTCTAACTTCTGGCATGCAATGTCGTCACCTGCTTGCCAAGAATTGAATGGTTCAAACCATCCATACAGAGGTACTCTATACGACTACTGCTGGCGATCCTACGCCATCCCAGCGCCAGGATCGCAAACCCAGTAGTCCACCAGGCCGGAATAACCCCTGTCGCTTCAGAGGTTGCAGACGCTTGGTGATGTGAGCATTGAATATGGAAATACGGATTAAGAAGGCGGTACCCTCTCGCGAATTATATAATGTTTATATAATCACTGTATGACAGGCAGCACCTCTAATTTCTACCAAACAAAGGTACAGTACTAACTCCATTATTGACTGCAGAATACTCTGTAAGACGAAGTAATAATAAATAGCAGTAATAGTAGCAGATCCGATCTGATCTCACCTCATGATGCAAGGCACAGACCTGTGGCCACCATACTCTTACTCTACCTATGAGACCGGAATCCTCGGATGCGCTCATTGCCGCCGTGATGACGATCAAGATGCCATTTTGGATCGGATTAATCAGCACTCTGAGAGGACTCGGAGGAGTGGAAAGGACTGCAGGCTGGTACTGCGCTGGCAGGAATGGAATCGTGGGCGCCAGCGGAATCCGGTGCCGACAAGCTGATTGGCCAGGACGGGGCCCTTGCATCGCAGTGATGTGTCTGCATGGATGGCATGGGAATTTGGACGTCTGCCCAATAGAAATCGAGGGTACCGATACAAGGGCCCTTTACCTGGGAGATACGTTAGCGGTCATAAAAATTTCAGGCCATTACCAAGGTTACGCCACTACTAGTCCAACCCCAAGAATTGAAGGATCCTCCACTCAGCGCCCGGCGAGGATCTCGTCGATCTGGGGCCCATGCAGACGCAAAAATAAGAAATAACGTTGCCTAACCGGGGCGATCTGAGTATACTATACTGTACAGAGTATGGAGTACATCCTCTGTGCGAAGACGCCTTTTATTTTTGTCTGTGATACTGAACCCTCCCGCACGCTACTTACGCCTATCAGAGAGGGCTTAGAGGGCAGTTTCGAATCGGAAGGATTCCACCCCCGCTCACACCATCCAGGCGGAGTCCCATTTCCCATCATCCGGAAATCTTCCTTCAGCTGAAATGAATATCGATCAACAAGCTCACACGACACCATATATACATATACAAATACATGCATACTCTGTATTCACTCGCATTGTCTTATCCGGATTCAGAAATGAAAGGGAGAAAAAAAAACAAGTGTTGGCACTATTACGATACTCTCCAGGAAACTATGCCAGGATGATCTTCCAATAGCGAATATCTTTCTCTGTAAAGTCTATACAGCTGTCGAAGCTTCCATGGCACGGTCCATTCGGACTTCTCCGTTAGTAGGTACATGTACAGGCTAAGACGTAAGACATAAGACAACAGACGAGATTATCCGAATACGAATCAGATCAGATCAGATCCTTGCTGCATGGATACGATATACCTAGATACCTACTATACAGGGTTAAACTAAACGAAACTAAACTAAACTAGCCTGCTATGAGGTTTTCCAATAATATTTAATAATAGTAAGTTGCTTTCTTCCTTTCTTTCTGTCTCCTCTGCCTACCGCTTTGGGGTCCCGGTAGGATGGACGGAGGATTCATTAATTAGGCTTTGGCCCCCAGGTGCTTTAAACTGGGGAGACGGTACGGAGTACTCCCTCCCTACGGGGCAAGACTTCTAGAATGAAACCTTTTTTAATATTATTAGATTAGACACATCACTCTGCTTACGTAGTTGGTTTGCGGTTAAGGTTTCCCACTTTCTTCCTTTTGTATATATTTCCGAAACCTGCTCCATGGCATGGGATACCTTACATACTATGGTATAGAGCCAAGTACCTTCACCAGTTTTCCATCTTCGTTGCCAGAAATTTCCATATTCTATGTTCTATATTCCTAGCTTCTCGTGTCAAATAATTGAGCATAACAAAGGGAAAAGTATTCTGTGGAGCCACTGTCCTGTGTCGGTACAAAGATGACTGTAATAAGCTGGATCCAACATATTAGGTAAAGTACCTGGACTATACTTGAAGCATAACCTGTCGTAGGTCAATCCAACGCAATCAACGTCCAGGCATGATAGCTCGTGGAACAGCGTGCATTGTGCAGTTGATCAGATAAGCTTGTACGGAGTACGAGATTGTACGGGATATATCACCCATTGTCATATTTAACATATACATAGTACAATTGGCACCATTCCCCGCTGAGATGACTGTTTAGCTACTGCAAGGGCCTACAGCACCTGTCTCACTTAGTGAACTGGTAGTCAGATTGTGGGCTGATTATTGTTTCTCTACACGACCAATGAATTATTTATTATTAATAAATCTGTCATCCTAGATCGACAATCGATCCATCACATGCCGTCAAAGTCCAGATCAGACATAAAGATGAAGTGAAGGAGGCAAAGCAAATCGAAGAAATGAGGGGAAAAAAAAAGCGCCCCCAAATCACCAACAGAACGCCTTCTCGATCGAGAGGGATAATTGGACCGAGTATTAGCCACCTACATATGCGGCAGCACGGACATAATGATTACCCCATGTCATTAATTAATTAACAGGGCTTATTAGTCTGTACTATATTGTATTGTTGTTGCTATTGTTATGATCCCGCGCTTTCGTAAACATAAACAAACAATAATAATAAGAGCTATTATCATGTATGCGGCATCATTCAGCCCCGGCATTATTGACTTGCATAGAAACAATAACAATGCACAATAACATAACAATGGCAACACTAAAAATATACCCTTGAGGCTAATGCATTCCTAACTACATACTTTGGATAAAACAGATAAGCAGTGTGAACGAAGCACCTATTCAACTTTACCTTCCTCTTTCCAGCCGGAATCGAAACTCGGCCCCCAAACAAACAAGGTCGAGCAGTAGTAAGATGTATCCTACTACTAATAAAATGTAATATTAATATTCGTTTTTATAGTGAGTCTCAAGATGACGGACACCGCAGAAAAAGGACAAGTGCATGCACTAACCATACGTCTTGGAGAATCCAGATTAACAGTCAATTGCATTCTTCCTGGACAGCTGAATGGGAAATAATCCCCCCCCCCTCCCGTTCGCATTGCTGTAAGCTGTACAGTACAATCTAGTCTTGATCTGGTGTAGTAAAGTGCTGCAGCTGTACCTTCTCCCACGGTTTCTTTGACACCGACCCCATGCTGTCTGTCTGTACTGTCAATCATGGTTGACTAGACTGCGTGCTGTAGAGATACCAATAACAGGGCAAGATATCAATCCACCGTTGCATGACTCCGACTCAGCTTATAGAACGGTGTCGACACTATCGTGTTCTATCTATCTATATACTATGCATCTGCTATCAAGATCTGTATACAGCGCAACAGGGAGATGTATACGCACGAAGCTCCCTCCGAGATCGTTCTTACATTAAGTAACAAGCAGGCGATTTGCAAAATAATATCCACATAGATTCTATTTCTTGTTACAGCCAACTAACTCGAATCACAGGTATGGACTAGACTAGATTCGAATACAGGTTGATATCAAGACGCAACTCCACCGCAGCAGACCAACACACATTGTCAAAATTCACCAGTGGCCTATATCAGGCAAGCAATAATACACCTCTGCTGATGCTAGGGTCCAAATCACTGCCTGTCAGGAAGAAACAAAACAGGGTTTTCATAGCACCCTTGACCAGCTGAAAAAAAAAGAAGAATCTGCTAGCTAGCATCTTGTGGATAGATCTGCAAGACTGCACCTTGCAAAGAAATCTATCAAACCTCACCCTCTCTTTTCCTGTCTCTTTCTCTCTCTCGTTTTCATTATTTTCTCCCACAAGGTACTCCATTAGATCTTTACTTCCTCGACGGTGGGTCAAAAAACGACGTCTAATCCAAAGTTTTTCGCCTCGTCTCTCCAGTCTAGTCTTATTTATTGCCGTAAATTCAGGAACGGGTCAATGCTGAGTCCATATGTTTTGAGAAAAAAATGGATCTCCACTGTCGAGCGGGCTAACTAACGTCTGGAAGATGCGGACCGCTTGCACGTGGTCGGCCACACATGTTCCGAGTGGTTAGGTAGAGGTTCTGAACTTCTGATGCTGAACGTGGCGCTGAATGACAGACCAGGCCAGTAATTATTAACTAGACTCCTGCTAGAATTGAATTACAGTACACCTTGACGTGTTTACTAGCCGTCGCCGACGATCTATACTGCATCATGGTACGTACAATATCAGTACCAGTGAGGTAAAGCCTGAATATGGATGGTACAGATATATATATATTCTAACACCTCAGTTCAGCTCAGTCCATTGAGTTAGAGAATGAGGTATCAATATTATTACCATTATCATCAAATCCAATTCACATAAACAAATGAAATTCCCAGCCATCCGACTTCAATCAATACTTAATACAGACATCTGAATAAAACACCTTCTAGAAGCCAAAGCTTCACGAAGCACGGATCTCTGCTGCGCACAGACAGCTAATTAATCAATAATAATAATAACAAACAGTCTTTGACTAACCAATTACCTTAGTTAGATTAGATGGAGTTACAGAGTTACTTTGTAGACGCATCTCCGTATTCTTTCTTGTCGAGACTCGACAACGTTGTTTTGTTGTCTGTTCGTGTCTGTGCGACAGACGATCGATCGATCAATTGATTGATCAATAATCCGATCGAACCATATCCAGCGCACAGATAGCTACCTAGTACCTAGGCCTTCCAGGAACATGTGTACTATACACAGATAGGTAATTACCTAGGTACCCCGGTGCTCGAGCTTCCTCCTCCTACTCTCCTCGTTCTTCGTCCCCGAGATCCCCAGCAAAAGCTAGTCAGCCAGCCATAGTCAGAGTACATATAATTAATTAATTACTTAGTTAGGCTACGTATCAATTTATCGTGCACTCCGTACGCCATGCCTACTGTAACCTTTTACTTATTATTGTTATATCGTTATTATTACGCCTTGTCATCGTCCAACCACGTGGGTGTCCGTGTTGTGTCTGTACCTGTCTGTGCCTGAGTTAAATTGAGTTTATTGTTTCTCGGGCTGTTTCTTCCTCCACCTCTCTCTCCTTTTGTTTCTTTTCAAGGGAATTGCCTCTCAGAATACCCTTATAGGAGGATTTTTCTGCAAAGCCAGAGTAACATGTTCATGCGTAAACCTCCAGGGGAGCTAGCTGCTTTAAGAAGAGGCATAGTTGCAATGAATACTACGATTGCTATCCTGGATAGCAACTGAAAGAAGACCTACCTACCTAGAATTTCAAGAATATAGGAGATCCTTGATACAGCAGCCTGTGATATTTAATCTATCTATCCTAGAATAATAATATGAGGGGGAATCTTAAGAGAGCAAGAGGCTAATAGTAGTATTAAATTCAAATAAAAGCTTAAGACTTCCTGATTTATTTATTTACAAGCAAATATCATAGCACCATACTGCTCTATGATATTAGAAAAGTATTCTATAGGGCATGTTATATACTATAATAGGCAGGCATTAGATCTATTATAGGTACCTAGGTAGTTCTTCAAAGGATTGCCATTATTTTCTGACTACCTTAACTCCTGCTATTTTACTCCTGCTGCTCATAATAATAATAATACTCTGTGCTTATATTTGCCATTTGTCACATGACCAAGTAAAGTGGCCATACCTACGGCCAACCATAGAAGGATGGAAATAGTATTTGATGTGCCAGATTTTCAGGGATAACAAATATATTAATACATGCCTTTACTTTCTAGGATATTCTTATATTCTGCAATAAAAGGTTCAAAGATATTTTTTTACTAAATTAGTCCCTGTCTTAGGTTAGAAGATTCTGAAGGTCATAAGAATATGCTCCTTCCTGCTGAATATGCTGTACATCCATACTTATGGCTAATTGATACTAGCCTTCTCTTTCAGTATCCTATCTTTGAATGCCATTTGATATTCCTGATGCCAGGGGAAATTTTCATGCCATATGATTGGGATTCTCCGACAAAGTAAAGGAATTGACAGTTTTCAGGTCTGATGCATCGATAACTTGTGATCGCGATCTCTCAGCAGTTCAAAACCCCACTTCTTGGGGGCAACAAAAAAAAAGTCAATCATCCTACCACCAGTGTGTTTCTTGATCACAAATTCAGGAGAAATTATAACCTGACCGTCCAGTACAGTATATAGACACTGGTAGAACTCCTTCTGGTATTGATCCTCTAGTGGCAACATATTACCTGCTGACAAACATAGAGGATCTAAGAGCTGATAAGGTTAAAATCAGCTGGCTAATTGCATCAACTGTCAATTGCAACAGTGTTCCATAGTTTATTATGCTGGCAGACGCTGTGTCCTAGAGAAGACAGGCGCAATACCTAGAAACAAGTTTCATAAGTAGCCAATGTAAAGTAAACTGGAGTATGTACCTACCAGTGGTGAATTTTGCTAGCGAACACGTAGCTGGTGTTATTCGGGTTGTAGATGATAGGTTTCTCAACGAGAACTTTCTCAATATTGCTGCTTCAGCTAAAGCCTTGACATTGGGGTATTGCTTGTTTTATGGGGAACAGGACAGTAGATTTGCTTGGGAATGTAATAAATACTCGACGAATCTATTCAGGTCAGCAAGCAGATTCTAGCGTAGTTGAGATCCATAATGCGTACTTTGCATGCAGACGGGTTGGAAACCCACAGACAATCTCTCCATGGCATTGAATTTAATCCAAGGGTTCCTTCCGAATGAGGCTAGCCAGCCTTGCTCGTAGTATATTCGAATAACCTTCATTTTTCCAAATCTCGAGGTATACATATGCTGCCATTGGCAAGGACTGCTTGGAGAAAGAACATCGGCTGCTTTGTCAGTGAGTTTGCGGCGGTCGACAAAGGACCGTTATACTGACGTCTCAGAAAGGAATCTGAAAGCTTCATTCTTCATTCACTTTCTAGAGTCGCGAGAATAATGTGTTTCTTCCTCGACCATTTCAATCTTTTCCGTGTTTGAGATCTGAACGATGATAAACCTAGAGCAAATATTATAAACAATCATTTGGCTAGCCGGGAGACAGAGTCCATAACTTACTTTCTGTAGCACCTTGAGAATTCCATCAACTGCTCCTGGTTGGCCACTTGTCAGGCTAAAATTAAATATGTAGTCATAGGCGTTATGGTGCAGTCGTAGAGGACACGTCTGGCAGAGCATCTCGTTTGGCAACCACTTTCTTCCCGGTAGTAATAATGTCGCAGAAAGTATCCCTGTCCACCCTCTCCCAGGTGCTCACATATCTCACCTTTGGGTCATCCTTTGACCAAATCCATCCAGAACATCTTCCATCCAGCTCACTGTCCTTTCTTATTTATCCTTTCTCCATCGCTGGGCATCGATTGCCTATTGATTGATTCATTGATTGATGCAAGTCAGCTAGCTGCTGGAAACAGCATACTTCATCCTAAGAAATAAATAAATAAACTCACATGCTCGTTCAAGGGATCTCAGCCAACTCTTCACCTCCGTACTCCTCTTCTGCCAGGTTGATATTTCCGTAGTTGAGAAACTCGAGGTAACTAACAGCAGTTGAGTTTCTTGTCTTGTTGAGAAGGCTGCTTGGAAGCTTCTGGGCCTCGTATATTCGATGTTTCGCGTAGCAACGGGAGGGGGAGGAGGAGGGGGAGGAGCAGGTGCCAGACCTCTCGATCTCAGAGGATAACGTGTACTAATAGAGGACATTGTTCTGCAAATGCGAGATTAGGACTTGCGATCTGATTTCGAGCCAGAGAGCATCGTCGCTAGCTACTTACTTGAAGGTGGCAGTACTGGCTCGAGCATTCGGCGTTGCGTTGATTGATATTCGCCAAGCTTTGCCCACTCTTCTTCGTCTTCCAGCACAGCTTGTTTGTTCGACCTCTTTCTTCATCTGTTGGCCCGCCGGCCACGATAGTGATGTTGCCGTCCTCATCTTCATCCTCGCCCAATCCCTCGCTGAGAGATTCCTCCTCACTTGACTCCATCACCGGCTGTTGTCCCAGTTTATATAAACTCCTCATCTTCGGAGCTAGCTAGCTGTCTTCATATGAACCGCCAATCAATTTGCGACGCTATTAAAAAAAAAAGAAACCAAAAACCACGTTAATATATAAGAAGCTCGTTTTTCGTTTTTTGTTACCTCAAAGTATTTACCTTCGCGGGGGACTCTAGATCCTTTAGGGTATAAACCCCAGTGCTTTCGGTGATAGATAAGTCATGTTAGTTAGTTGTTATGAAGAAGAGCAATTTTATTAAATTTATTTGCGAAGACTTACTGAGATTTGACTTTTAGAAAGCTCTTGGCGTCGTGGTGGCAAAGACAAGAATAAATAAAATAAGAAGTTGAACAGGGGGATTTAGCAGAAATGATAAAGATTGGATTAGGAGGAGAATAAGAAGAAAGAAGAAGAAAAAGAAGAGAGGAAGATAAAAATAAATAAAATAAATAATATGGAGCAGTCAGCTAAGTACCAGCAGTTAATAATTTAAGGATGATACTACCTAGGTAGGTATCTGTCACAGTTGACAGCAGAGTTGAGGAATCAGTAGGTAGTGACTGGACTGGAATTACTTACAGTGAGTGAGCGAGAGAGTGAATCTCTCTTTCTCTTTCTTGGTGTGTGTATCTAGCGAGCTAGACTTTCTTTCTTTCTGCGGTCTTCACTCTTCACCCAAGATTCTTATTTCTTCCTTTGTTCTCTGTTTTTGATTTGATTGATTCACTTCAGTTGCAGGCTTCCAGCCCCCCTCAGTGCTGAGTGCTGACTATGCTAAATTAATTCACCTCCACGCAGGCGGGGTGCTCCCTATGATAACCAACAGCATTGGTTTTTTTTTCAACTTCCGCAATGTGTAGCTACGAATAACCAACCTCTTTTTTTTTTCCTTAGGTATCCAGATGTAGGCCATGGCCGGACGAGGTGGTGGACACGCATAACAAAATCCTTACTGTCGTACTGTCGTACTGTCGTAGGAATATATACTTAATAAGTTGGATGGACACCCACTACTTCATCTGCATCGTTGGTGTAATGCATTATTGCGCCTAAATCTCTACTACTCAGCCTCTTCGAGCATACGACCCGTCTAATGGATAGAAACCCATGAAAACGCCGGATGCCAGAGGATATATCCCAAATGCCAGTGCATGCCATGCATCGAACCCCAAACAACAGATAGCAAAATCACAAACGGTGAAAAAGAAAAACGTCAAAACAACAATTATTGTACACATATATTCTCTTTTCTTTGCTTTTCATAACGTTAAGCCTCTAGATGCATTTTGAAGAAAATCTCAAACACGCCACTAAGAGAGCAGGTTTTTCAACGACGGGCTTGCGCTGGCCCCAGACCCAGACCCAGATCCAGACCCAGATCCAGTTCCGGATCCAGTTCCAGTTACAGTTCCGGATCCGGACCCTGTCCCTGGCCCTGCCCCAGACGCTGTGCTGGTTCCATTCGGCCCGCTGTATCGCCCGCTACTGGGTGGCCTCGCTGGCTCGTCCGACCGGCCTGGCGTGCTCGGTACCGGCGGATCAGCACTGCCGCGAGAGATGGAAGGAGACTGACTCGGCGCGCTCAGAACGCGGTCCATCGAATAGACTCGTGACGACGGTGGCGGCGGAGGAGCCGTGGTGAGCGAATGCTGAGGAGAGTGCCGCACGATGTTGGCATGAACGTCGGGCGGTGACATTGACGTTGTGTATGGACGAGCCGGCGGAGCGTGTGAAGAATGAGGCGAAGGCATCGTCACTGGTCCGTACGGATTTTGATGTCCAGGATACGAGTGCGACGATGGCGGCGGCGGCGGCGGCGGTGGCGGCGGAGCACCACTAGGATAGTGTGATTGCTGTGCTGGCGGTGGTGGAGGAAAAGGAGGTCCATGAGGAGGACCATGAGGAGCATGAGGAGGAGGCGGCGGTGGCGGTGGTGCTGCTGTCGCCGGAAAGCCATTCAAATGCTGTGGAGGGCCTCCGGGATACGCAGCAGGAGGAGGTGGCGGTGGGGGGAAACCGTTGGCTTGCGACCCTCCCGGTCCGATCCCATGACGATAATTGGGATCTCCATATTCACCAGGCCGCTGATCATAGCCAGGATATCCGCCAGGTGGATGATGACCGGGCGCCATAGGCCGAGGAAGAACTCCCGGCTGGCCAGGATGGCCATGCGGTCCGTATGGAGGACCATACTCCGTGGGCCGGGGAGCTGGAAGGATAGGGGCCCGTTGAACCGAGTACGGGGAGGGATGTTCCGGCGATGTTTGGAGGGCCGGCTTCTTGATGTGGCATTTGTGACATTCAACCAACGCTGGAGCTGATGAAGACTGGCTGTGGCCGGCATCAGCACCGCTATCAACGGCAGTATGGTCTCCGTTAGCGGAACTCTGCGACCGATTACGAGCATGGAACGGCTCATTTGGCCCGACGCCGTTGGTCAAGTGAGTCGTCCCATTAGTAGTTCCAGTTCCAATCGACGGCCGGGACGCATTCTCGACGGGCCACCATCTCGGACTGACCGTGGTCAAGCAACGGACGCATGTCTTGCCCGTCGGTGCACTGACAGCAGGGCGCGAAACGTCCGTGGGCCCTTCGGAGGCAGTGACGTTCTCATCGCCAGCAGTTTCAGAAGAAGAAGCTTGTGAATTCTTGTGCTCGTCTTTCGAATGTGACGTCGCCACGCCATTCGCAGCAGACGCTCGCCGATGCGCGGAACCAGCCGCGTTGCTTTGCGTCGAAGCCCCCATGGACTGTTGTATATATGCCGCTCTCCGGACGGTTCCCGTCAAGCTCAGATCGGCCTGCTTGTAAGTCCGTGCAAAGAGCTGCAACGCAGGGAGCCCTTCCTCATCCGTGGGCTCGCTCATTTCGTGTACGATCGTCTGCACCGTGTGAGACGGGCACCAGATGGCCGCCGTGGCCGACCCCGTCTCCTCTCCCAGTTTGATGGTGGGAACCGTATCCCTTCGAGAACTCTTGACAGGCGCGATGTCGAAGCCAAAGGTGTATTCTGCTTGAAAAGCGCAGCCGACATGGAACTTGGCATTGCAGCCCGGATAGTGGCAGGTCACGCAGGCCCCTTTGTTCGTCTTGCATATCTTGCAGACCTCCCGGTACCGCTCCGCGGGGATCAAGCCAAAGCCCTCCGCAGGCTCCAACTCTCGAGCATTGCCGAATTTGATTTCTGGGTTCCAGATCGCACACGTCACATGGACCCAATTGTTGCCAGCTGTCCGCTTCAGCGGCTCTCGGGGACCGATGGGCTTCCCCACGGCTTCCTGTCGCTGTCGATACAGTTTGATGGCCTCCTGGACCATCTCTTTCTCCATCCGTTCCTTTTCCCGGTCGCGATCCGTTTTCTTCTTGTGGGTCGACTTGGGTGGCTCCATCAACTCATGCTCCGTCCAAGTGACGGGACACAGAACGCATTCGTAGCAGGTCGAGATCATCGGGTTCCGGTCGTTGGCGCACATGTCACAGAGCCACTTGGTACAATTCCGGGACTGGCTGACGCCGTAGCAGTTTCGATGGACAGTCAGCCGGCAATCTCGGCACGAGAGATGCTGATCCCCCATGGGCTCCATCTTGTTGCAGATGGCGCATGGCAGCGTTTTAGCACGCGGAGGATCAGGAACGATCGGGGGTGGTTCAGCGGGCTTCTCGGCCGCCTTCTTCTTCGTTGGTGCCGGCTCCGCCGAGGTGCGAGCCGACGTTGCCGTGCTGTCCTTCTCGGCGGTCGTTCGGGCCTTCTTTTTGGCTGGCTCTTGCGGCGTATCGGTGGTGGAAGCAGGAGTCACATTCACCCCGAGTGATGCCGCCGTCGCTGCCGTAGCACTGCTGATGTTCAGCGGCGTTTCGTCCGAGACCAGAATCTGGGCCAGCATCTCCTCATCCATCTTTCGACGCCACGCCTTGTTACCACCGGTAGCAAGCTTCTTCGCCAGATCGTCAGCGTCCTTCCACTCGATGGCGTACTTTCGCCAGAGCACCGCGCACCGGTGACACAGTGCCACCGTGAGCTGTTGACCTTTGTCCCCTTTTTTGGACGATGACTCGCTGGACACCGTGGCCCCGGGGCTGGAATTGGGAGCCCGTCGCCACTGGGGGGAGGAGCGCGTCTGGCAGAACTTGCATTGAAACTGGCGTTTCTTCGCTGCCGCCTTCTCATTATCGAAAGCCGAGTCGTCATAGTCGTCCGCGATATCGTCGACCAACTTCGCCGACGAATCTGCCCGTCTGGACTCCTTCTTGCCCCGTCGCCCTTCATAGTTACCCCAGATCTCACGCCCTCTCGGGGTCTTCTTCCACATATAATAGTAGCGGACGATGTGGCGGTGCTCAATATCGCCGACATGTTTTCGGACTTGAGGGAGCTCGGATCCGTATTTGGCGACACCTTCTTCAAACAGTTTGATCTGTTCCGGAGTCAGTTTGGGCTCTTGGAGGTCCTTGTAGATGTCGATGCGCCGGAGCCGCGCCAGCGCCGCCTCCACATTAAAGCTTTCCGAGTAGAGATACTCCAGAGCCTTGTCCAGAAAGTTGGTCGAGTACTCCGGAATTCCCTTCTCGGGGGCAATTTTCCGGGCTCGGCTCATGTAATCATCGATGAACTTCTCCCGGTCCTCCGGACTCAGGTCCGACCCAGGCGCATCATCTTCACCGCGATTGGAGGGAATCTGATGTGCCTCGGGCATCTTGAAAAGCAGCTCCGCGGTGCGAACCTGCTTCCCATTCATCGGGACTGGCTCATCCTCTCCCCGACGCACATATCCTGGAGGCTCGTCCTGAACCCACTTGGGACGTTTCAGCCTCTCCTGCTTTTCCGCTTCGATCGCGGCCAAAGCTTCCTTGGACATTTTCGAACTCCCCCCCTTGCCTGCTTTGCCGCCTTTCTTCTTCAGATCCAGAGGTTTGACATATCGCACGGGATGCCCATACCATGGCGGCACCACGGCCTGATGACGGGTTCCAATCCGAGAACTGGCCCGCGGATAGATCCGGTCATCATAATCTAATGCATCCTCCATCTGACAATGGATTCCGAAATACCGATATGGCCACATGCTTGCCTGCTGGATTTGTGCTGCGGTGGCCGGTTGGGGGGTTATGTCCTTTCCGTCTGCGACGGCAGGACTGCTCCGCCCGGTTGCGCTGGGCGGGGGAACCGGATCGTCTTCCTCCTCTTCTGGCAGCTCTTCGTCGACCTCTGGCGGTGCGTCGCCAATGATCGGCGTGTTTCGCGCTTCCAATCTACGTTCCTGAGCGCGACTGCAAGCAGCGCAGGCCCAGGCGAAACCGCGCGCCGGCTTCTTCGTCAAGACGGGCCGCACACAGGACATGTGATAGGTACTGTGACACACAGCACAATCCACCGATTCCGCACTGGAGAAAAAAAAAGTTAGAGGAAAGATCTTTTTTTTTTAACAATGAATGGCATGGTGCACCTACCTAGCGGCGTATAGCCCACATCGTTTACAAGTTTTGACGGCGCCTGTCAGCTCCTTCTTCCTCGCGGGCTCGCAGAGGACAAACTTCCAGCGCTCATCCAGGACTTTCTTGACGTGGGCGGGGACATTGATGACATCTTTGGTGGGGACCACTTCGTAATAACGGTGCATGTACCGATCAAACATCTTCTCGTACCAGAAGGTATCTTTTTGTTTCCGGTACTCATCCAGATTTTCGATCTCCGAGATATGTAGGATGGAACATTTGCCGCGAAGAGACGAGAGCGGACAGGGGTCGGAATGCATTGACGCGAACACCAACCTCGGATCCGGGACCCTCCGCTGAATATCCTTTGGTCGATAATACCAGTTGACTCTGACCATCTCTATAGGACCTGAGGGATTTTCCTTTGATGGAAGAAATTCCATAATTCGGCCTAGGTAGTATGGTTCACCCGGGGGTTCACAGATCAGATAAACGTGATCTATTGCATGTCAATATAAGCCGTGTAGACTAAGGCTAAAAATGAAGAATTTTTTTTTAAAAAAAAATAATAATAAAGCCGGATAACGGGAGAATGCGAAGAGATGAGAAAACGTACCATTTACTGAAAGGATAGTGCCATCGTCCGCTTTCAATTGACCGTTTTTATTCAGCCGGGCTCCCGTGTTCTCAAAGGTCATCATGTTGGAATATCTGGGGTCGCGTCCGCCCTCGACGCGCGAAGCCGTCGTGGAGGACTTCTTAGAGGAGCCACTGCCATTCGCAGCCACCGAACCGCTTCCGCTGGATGGCTGTTTGCGCTTCTTCGAGCCGGCGGCTGAGCCGTTGCTGGCATTCAGGTTGGCAGAAAAGGTGGATGTCCCCGGAATGGCGTCCTTGTCACTCTCGGTGGCTGGAGAGCCGTTGGCACTGGCAGCGCCGGTCTGCTGGGCCGCACCTCGCTTGGAGGAGCTGCTGGCGGCCTTGGACGATGGGGCGGGACTGGTCGTCTCGAAATCCAAGTCGAGATCCCGGTCCTCGGCGTAGTTGGGTCTCGGGGCGCCATTGCGACCTCGAGAGCGAGTGCCGTACGGCGCAGACGAGGTGGAGGATTGGGCTGGGTCGGAGCCAGCCCCGGCCTCTGAGGAAGACGAGGCAGTGGCAGTCATCGGCGCGGACTTGGATGAGGACGCGGGCTGTCGAGGCTTGCCCCGAGGCGCCGGTCCGCTACCCGCTGGGATGGCGTCAGGTGGTTCGGCCGTCTGCTGCAAGGATTCAGTGGACGATCTGTCCGCGGACATCACTCTGCCCTGCGACAGGAGTACCGACAGCGACGCCGACTACCCGATGCTCGCATAGAAACTGCAACACGGAGCGGGTAAGCACATGCCAGATGGGAGAGAAGGTATGGCTAGAAGCGGATGGGTGATGGGGGGAAAAAGAAAGCAAACTCAGGCGCTTTCTCGCCGTGGCGAGAATGGCACGACGCAGGGCGTCTGGGCCGATGCACGGGCAGAGGGACAAACACAAAGGTGGCAGGCAGGTGGGATGGCCACAAGTCGTGGCAAAAAGACAAGTCTAATTATATCAGAGAAAGGGAGGAAATGCAAAGCAGGAGGATGGGCTCAGGCTGGTGCGGCGCAGGAACGCGCACCGTGATATAAGACGACGGGGGAGATGGATATCAGACACCAACCACGAGAGACCCGATAATCGGGCGACTGACTGCCTCCGGTGCACAGGCGCGTGTCCGAGTGGAGAGACACGGCGGCAGGAACACCAACAATGGCAGCGAGGCACCGGGGGTGCAGATCAAAGGACAAGGCAGAGAACGAGAGGCCGTGACGGGACAGGAGCGAGGACTACGGAAGAAGGAAAATCAGATGAAAGAAGAACGAGGAAGGAGGGGAGCGCCAGATGTGTAAGGGCGACGGGTCCAATCGTGGGAACGGCGGCAAGCAGAAGCGCAGGGCGGCGATCCACTCGTCCGTCCAGACTCTGCGCGCTGCAGCCGGGATGGCGATGCTGGGGACGGAGGGGGAGCGAAACGGGCAGAAAGACGAGAGAAGGAGAGAAAGAGGGAACGGGAAGAGGAAGACCAGATGAGAGGAAATCCGCCAACCTTAGACGTTAGATCCCGGCCACGTCCCAGACCAAGACCAGGGGCCTAGTCCCGATGTGTGAGGATGACGGTTCCTCCAGAGGAACCATCGACCAGTCTGATCGGCCGCGCTCCACGAGCCAAGATGGCAGTCCCTTGCTCGCGGATGACGGAGCCCGTCGAGGGGGAGCGGTCGATCCGCCCGGTGGAAAGACGAAGAAGGATGGCGGATGCGATGTCGTTGCTAGTAGTAGCTGGGGAGGGTATGTTGTCGGTATATACGAATATAGATTCTTCACTACGGTGCCTTGCGGAAAGAGGGGGCAGACGGCGTGTGGGAGGGGAAGGAAAAACGAAAAGAAACGGAAGACGACACGCCTGTCTGGGAGTAGTGTAAGTAGTAGAAAGATGGATGCATGATGGGAAGCGGAACCCAGGAATGTAGCGCCCGAGCCAGCAAACCACACGAGTGGGTTCGGACCCAAAGAGGGTTTTGGCAATATAATAATCCATCTTAGGCGCATCTGGAGAGCGTGGAACATGAATCGGCTAGGCTAGTCCGGTTTCCCTCGACGACCTGCATGGAGCCAAGCCGATATAATCTCTCGCGGCCTTGACATGGCAGCCGCTGCGTTGTCCGTCGCGTCAGTTGGGCCGATGCGATGGATGTTTCTACGGTGGTGATGGAGTGGTCGAGGTGACGTGAATCCATGATCTTACAGTGTCTGATTGTTGTTTGGCGAAAAAGGAAAAGGAGCCAAATAAACGGTGCCTCTTCCGCCACTCCACCACGCAATACTCCACGCATGATTACTATTGTTATTACGGGTGTTCTTACTCTTGCTATCACTGTGTCATTATTATTATCGAGTACTGCTACTGTCTGCAGACGGGGGGCAGGCTGGTGGACGACAGGGGTGGCGCATCGCTGCGAAAAATTGCCGTGGTGGGTTTGACGGGCGGACCCTGGCGGCTGCTTGCCACTCTGGGCTTGGTCACGTTTGCTCCCCAGAGCACAACCTCACGCTCGACCTCGCTCCTTCCCCGGCGTGCGCTGCGCCTGCCTTGTGCGCCTTTTAGAGCGCTTCGATGCTCGGCCGCTCTTGCCCGGCTCCCTCCGGCCAGCGCCTGCCTGGCTGGGCGATGCGAGTCCCGCAAGAAGCCGCGCGTACGAAGCACAGTAAAAATAGCAACCCCGGGGTGATTGTTCCTCCGTACCGCGTATTCTGCTATTTTTCTCATTGCTGGCATGGCCAGTTGTTTCTGCACAGCATAGCAAGACTCGTCATGAATGATTCATCATGTGTCGAGCAGGGCGACCGCTGCCACAGCCGGGTCGAGGGTCATCGATACTATGGATGATGTCGATGATTGTCGGGTGGATCGCCCGCCAGTGCTGGAATGGATCTAGTGCCTTAGCTTAGGTAATTCCGCAGACGCGCCCTCGCCTCCCCAAACAGGCAAGCGCTTGGCATCCATGGGTCTCCCAAGAGCCGTCATGTTGATGATCTGTCTCACCACGGGGACGAGCATCCTGATGATCCCATTGCCTCCTCGAGCTTCATCGCGAACCGCAGGCTGTCCTTCGCCCAGGGTCGATGAGGTGACGCGGATGGGGGAATCTCGCCAGGCTCCGACGGGCTGGCACGCGCTGGGGATGGAGTCAACGGCAGCAGCCAGGAAACGGCCGGGTGGGAAGGGCATCGGTGCCTGGCCAGTCAGCGCGCGCAACGGCCGCCTAGCCCCGTGATCTGACTGGGTCCGCCTCAGCCTCGGCTTCCGCGGCACTAGCCACGACGGCCTCTCCTCCAGACCGCGTCTGTTTGCTAGCCTCGTATAGATTCTTGAATCTTCTTCTTTCTGTCCATCTCGTGGATGACGGGCGTGCATCACCAGCATCCGACTCTCGATCGTCCTCTGCCAGATCCCCGCGCTTCGATCTTACCGTCTGGGAGCTGGAGGTCTGCCAGCACCTCCTAGGTACCTATCGAGGTAGCTGATCGACGGCTCTGATTGGCGGGTCCAGCGGTCGAGGATCAGGAACCGGTTTGGATGCCTCAGGCTGCCACTGCTGCGCGTCTTCTCGAGACAGGCAACACCCGCTGCTTCATATACTCCGTAAGCCTCTGTTATTGCTACCTGAAGGCCAAAGCTAGCATTCCGTCTCCGCACCACCCAAGCCATGATTCTTTCCAATGGTCTTCGCCATTCCT
Organism: Rasamsonia emersonii CBS 393.64; assembly: GCF_000968595.1. Lineage (NCBI taxonomy): Eukaryota > Fungi > Ascomycota > Eurotiomycetes > Eurotiales > Trichocomaceae > Rasamsonia > Rasamsonia emersonii. Next base: position 197,285 of record NW_013563319.1, read on the forward strand.
TCTGACTCCAGGGGATCCCTCGAGTATATGCTCAGCAGCAGGCCATCCGTCAAAGCATGACGGTCCCCTCCTCCTCCTCCTCCCCGAGACTCCAGGTCCCTGACGAACAATGGCGGTTTCAGGCCAGCCGTTTCAGACTCATGGCTTTGAGACGTCGGTCGACATCGCCCGCAGACAGACGACGACGCTGTCTGGGGTGAAAAGACCCCGCGAGGGAGGCGACCACAGCGACGTCGACAGAGCCGACCTTGCCGACGATGCCATGCCCTCGACGTTCAGCAGGCAGGGCTTTGTGCGTGCGGCCTCCGCCAGTCACAGGCCCCGCATCGCCGCTAGTCAGATTCGCCCGGTCGCGGGTGCCGTTCCTGCGGGTCAGCTGCTGCCGCCTGAGCGCCTTCGCCCCGAACTGGAAACCGCCCCGTCCACCACTCAGAACCCGCTGCTGTCGCTGCGGCATCCCAGGTATGGCCTGCCTCCCGCCTTGGTCGCCAACTTCGCCGCGCTGGGCATCGACAGTATCTATCCCTGGCAGGCGTCCTGTCTTCTGGGCCGTGGTCATCTCTCCGGCGAGAAGAACCTCCTGTATACCGCCCCCACCGGCGGCGGCAAGTCATTGGTAGCCGATGTGTTGATGCTCAAAAGAGTCATTGAGAACCCGCAGCGCAAGGCCATCTTGGTCCTGCCCTACGTGGCCCTCGTCCAAGAGAAGCTCAAATGGCTCCGCCGCGTCGTGCAAGATGTGGAAAAGAACGTCGCTGACGACGACGATGGGGACGATGTCGCCCTGCCCAAACGGCGACGGAGGCAGCTGCAGAAGTCAGTTCGCGTAACCGGTTTTTTGGTGGCAGTAAATCGCGGAGCACCTGGGCCGATACGGACATCGCAGTCTGTACCATAGAAAAGGTCCGTTTTTTGGTCTGAGTTGGCTATCCATATCCATATCTAATCCTCGAACCAGGCAAATGCACTGATCAACGCTGCCGTCGAGGAGTGCAACATCGATGACCTCGCCATCGTCGTCGTGGACGAAATCCATATGCTCGACGACGACAGTCGTGGCTACCTCCTGGAACTGATGATTACCAAGTTGCTCCTCCTGCAACAAGATATCCAGATTGTTGGCATGAGTGCAACGCTTTCTGTAGGCCTTTCGTAATCGACATGTATTGTGTGCTATGTATGACCAGGGCGCTGACTTGGCGTCAGAATGCCGAACTGCTTGCAAAATGGCTGCGTGCGAATTACTACGTTTCCAACCATCGTCCCGTGCCGGTCGAGGAGTATTTGGTGTACGAAAATGCGATATATCCCGCGGCCAATTCGAAAGAATTTTTTCGGACCGCGTCTCAGTTAAATTCCACTTCCTTGCAGGAATCGGTGACTCCCCATCGAACCATCGAGCCGTCTCCGTTCAGAGAATTGGCGAACGCGACGAATAATGCGATGGTCGCTCTGGCCGTCGAGACCGCGACGGCGGGATACGGCGCGTTGGTCTTTTGCGGCAGCCGGCAGTTGTGCCAGATGAACGCCGTTCTCATCAGCGAAGCGATGCCCGATCCGTCTTCATTGGAACCGGATGTTTTGGAGAAGAGGCTCGACCTCCTAGCTGACCTGCAAAGCTTACCCTGTGGCCTGGACCCCGTATTCCAGAAGACCATTCTTGCAGGAGTTGCTTTTCATCGTAAGGACCACTGGGGATTGCTGCAACAAAGGAGCTGACTCTTCTCAGATGCTGGATTGACCACCGAGGAACGGGATCTGGTCGCGGAAGCCTACGATCGAGGTGTCATCAAAGTCATCGTGGCAACTTGTAGCCTGGCGGCGGGCGTTAACCTTCCCGCGAGAAGGGTTATCATGCAGGGTGCTCGAATGGGCCGCGACTTGGTTGGGCCGGCTCTCCTGTACGTCTTTGGGCTGGTGTGACAGGCAGATGGATTGAAACTGACGAATGCAGACGGCAGATGCGTGGTCGAGCCGGGCGCAAAGGCAAGGATACCGTTGGCGAGACATACCTCATCTGTCAAAAATCCGACTTGGAGGCCGTCTCGGAGATCTGGGAAGCGGAGACGCCGGCCATCGAGAGCTGTCTCGCTCGGGATAAGAAAGGGGTCAAGAGGTATAGTGGATCCATCTCATTCGGTTGAGACTTTCTCGTTGCTTACGCACTGCAAGGGCGCTTTTGGAAGCTATTGCCACGCGGCTGGTTTCCGGTCGCGAAGCCATCCAGGAATATATGGAGTGTACCCTCCTTTACCGGACTCGGGACAAGGCGGAAATTTTGGACCTGATCGAGTCGTCGCTTGGGGAACTGGTGGAGGAAGAGCTGGTGCGTCTACGAGACGATGGGTCGTACGAACCGACTCGACTGGGACAAGCTATTGTGGCGTCATCGTTTGCTCCCGACGACGGCCTCTTTGTCTATGACGAACTCAGGCGGGCCCTGCAGGCATTCGTCATGGATGGGGAAATGCATATTTTCTACATGTTTACGCCGCTTCAGGTTGCGATGAACACGACCATCGACTGGCCCACTTTCCGGGATCAGCTGGACGCTCTGGATGAGAGTGGCCTGCGAGCGTTGCAATTTGTTGGAGTGCAGCCTGGGTTTGTGAATACCATGTACGGGCACCATTTTCATGCCGTCCGGAATGCGGGTTGCTGACTGTTTTCTCTAGGGTGCAGACCGGAGGCTCGCTCAAAGAAAATACCCCGGCGCAGATTAACCTGGCCCGCATCTACCGTCGTGCGTACACGGCCTTTCAGCTTCGGGACTTGAGCAACGAAGTTCCGTTGTCGACGATCGCCCAGCGATACCACACCCCACGCGGGGTCGTGCAGAATCTGGCGCAGACCTGCCACGGGTTCGCGGCCGGGATGGTCAAGTTCTGCCAGCGGATGGGGTGGGGGATGCTGGCGGTCGTGCTCGACCACATGAGGGATCGGCTGCAAGCGGGGGCGAGGGATGATCTGCTGGAGATGGCTCAGGTAGCTTATGTGAAGAGCTGGACGGCGCGCCTGCTGTGGGAAAACGGATTTCGCAGCGTGAGGGCTCTGGCGGAGGCAGATCCTAAGGACCTCGTTCCGGTTTTGATGATGGTGAGTTTCGGAACCCACGCCGGCGTGGCTCGCATCCTTGCTCACCACGACCAGGCGCGCCCTCGGAAAGCACAGGTGTATCAGAATGACGAAAAAGAGGCGGAGCGGGAGGCAGCGAAACTGTTGGCCAAAGCGGAAGTTATCGTTGGATCCGCAAACAAAATTTATGGTATTCTGCCTCCTCCTCCTCCTCTGTGTTGGATACATGATGCTGACAATCTTGCAGAACGTCAAATGCAAGTAGAAATAGAGGAGTGATTACCGTACAGACGTCCAATGGATATCATGCGCATTTTTATCCGAATAGATTTTGGATATGATTCTGTCAGGACAAGCTGCCGTTTCTGAATTGCACGGCATCTAATAGGCATAATTTTGCATATATAGACATATATAATCTTCCATCAATTATTTTCAAGCGACTCGGAAGCAGACGTTGCTAGTACCCTTTCTCCAGATTCATTGGTTTGATTTGAGTTTTACTTGGGCCGAGTTGACCCATCCATGTGTTCGAGCTTTTTTTTTCTGTTCCGTACGTACGGACTTTGACTAGTATTGTTATTTTTTTTATTGCCTGCCAGTTACGTGATCTGTACAGTTGGGGTCATGTGGAAAAGCTCTCATTGTCGTATCACTACTCGTGTATTATCAACATCGTCTCATAAGTCACTCACAAACCGATATATACATGCATACGTCATGCCATAGGTCTAACGTGACTTCATGACTTCCGGCTATTTACAAGCATTCCTGGCGGGATGTCTAGAACCCATTCAGCGCATCCTGCGCAGCGAAGATGTCGCCCTTGTCGGTGAAGTCGACCAGGACGACGTTCGGGGGCCGTCCGTACAGGGACTCGCAGAGGGCGGCTTGCGCACCGATGCTGCCGTTGCCCGTCGCAGCGTTAGTGGTGTCTGCGGCTTCACGATCCGGGATCAACGCCCCCAGGACGTCGACGTCGAGGAAGTGGTTGACGATGTACATCCGGCCGTCAGCGCTCGCACCCGGGGGTCGGTTGATGCTGCAGTCCGGAAACGAGGCATTGGTCACGTCGTAGGGGGTCTCGAAGTAGTAGGCAAATTCATCGAGGATGTACGGTACGGTCTTCATGTCGGCACCATAGTCTATCAATTCGACCAGAGTCAGCCAAAACTAGCAGACGGGATCATGTGAGGGCGTCCTCCTACCCAAGAATGCTACCAGACGAGTTCCCGCATCGATGAGCTCCTGCAGAGTTGGCCAGTCGTTGATGGACAAGGGGTTCGGGCTGGAGGAGGGCACAAAGGCGTATTTTTTGATGCCGCTCTGGTCGAAGGCCGAGTCGAACTCGGTGATGTTCACGTTGTCGCCGTTGGTGATCAGCAGCGTGACGACCTCGTTGGGGTTGCCGTCGAGCCAGGTCTTGACCGTCTCGAGGAACGACACCAGGCTGCCGGCATCCTTGAGGAAGCAGCTGGTGTGGCACATGTCGAGCTCGCCCTCGATATTCTTGTGCGTCTGGCCCTGCAGGAAGCGGACACCCCGTTCGAGCTGCTCGGTGATGTTGATGTTCTGGTTATCCGTCGGGAGATCGCCGACGAACGGCGAGTCGTGGGCGCCCACGAGGGAGATGTTCGAGTACGAACGACTGCAGAACTCGCTGCGCCCGTTGCACGTTGTCGCCGCAAGCGCGGGGGCGGCAGCGGCAGACAGAAGGCCGAAACACAGAAGCCGCTGGAAAGCCATGATGGGGTGTCACTGTGTTATGCTATGCTGGAGAGGAACAAACAGCTGCGGGCAGAGCTTGCAGCAATGCATCCTGGGGGAACTGCCTCTACTTAATATAGCCTTCCGTACCTTGCATCCGGAATACCATCTTTGGGTCTCATGTGGCCCAGGAACATGCGGCATATAATATCGGCCGTGATAAGAGGATAAACACGCGAGCTAAAGCGGGCCAAGCAATGCAGATCGACTGAGAAAGCCGCTCAAGTGGGCCTCCTGACAGGGCCAGCCGATTCCAGTGCAACCTCGTCCATCACATCATTGCTCCGGCTTCCAGTTATGCCCTTCTTCATGGGGGCTGGATTCCCTGCATCAGTCGATCGCGGGCTGTCTGCTGCCGCTATCGGGGACATGTGTGCCTGTCGACGCCGCCCACTCGTCATTCGGAGAGCAGCCCCAAGACTGAAGGCTGATGAGCATGGCACGGAGATTCCGATGATGACACCCTTGCTGGTTCTTTCTACCAGGACATGGTCTGGCAGATGGATATGGCCGTATGGACTACTCACCTGACGATTCCCGTGAGCTGGTATACCTACGGATCCAGATCAGATTCAGATCAGACACGAGTGTCAGGTGCGCATCTCGATTCAACGGGCTCAAGCAAAGGGATCTTCTGCGCATATCCTAGTGTAAACAGAGCGTCAAGCATCGCGGTGACTGGTGATTCGCAACAGCCCCTCTCTTGAGTGCTTTATCCGACACTACTATACTGTAACGAGCATCAAGCACGGGATACCTAAGGCAGCTGGTTGACGGATTTGGCGAAAGCGCTTTAGCCGGGAATATACTCCTCTATACTCCGGACTGAAGAATAATAATAGTATACACTCTCCAGGATAAGAAGGCAGAGGTAGATTCAATGCCAAACTCTCAACTGTCCGATAATACTGTACTGCACGGAAATCCAGGAAGTACATGTATCTAGGCATCTCTGGACAGTGCAGCACCTGGAGAGTGGAGCAGAGCAGGCCAAACAGACCGTGAGACCAGCAGTAATCCATGAGGAAACTCGTTGCCCTGCGTGCTGATAAAGTAATCGATAATTGCTTTCTCTGGCAGCCCCGACTCGTGGCCTGTGGGGAAGGCGGTCACCTGGCCGCCCGGCAGAACCGCAACACCGCAGGAACAGGCATCAACACCGCGTCCTGCCTCCTCGACAATCCTCTGCTGCGGCAACGGCCCCCTCGCGAGCCATTGATTGCCCGTCCTACTGCGTCGGATTGTCGGTCTGACCGCTGCTGACGACAAGAAGCACAAGCGCCGTCCTCCGCGCCTCTGTCGAGACACCAGCACAGACGAGCTTGGTCGATTAACTCTGGAGCCTGCAGGAGATACTACCTTTTCCGGCCACCGTAGGAGCGATGGTCATTCGAAGACAGTGCCGATGAGCTCCACGAACCAGGGGAGTGATGATGGGGCCCGCGAGGATGAGCTTGACCTGGGCCAGGAAGACGACGAGCTGCCCACGCAGACCAACGGACATGTCGAGACCAACTCCGGTACTCGCATCGACAGTGAACAAGAGAAGGAGCAGGAGCAAGAGCAGGACGATCAATTGATCTACAATGATGCGCCATTATCGGTTGCAGCCAGCGACGACCAACTCAGCCAACGGGCGGGCTCCATCGCTGAGACTGAAACCGCCTCCCGGCAGGGCTATCCTGTCCGCGCTGCTGGGGGTGTGGCTGACACAGCATCCCTCCCCGATGACACTCCTTCTCTCCATGTGCGTGGACTATGGTCCCTCTCCGACCAGCCGAAGTGGCATCTGTACTGATCCGATCTCACAGGGATCTCTGCGCTCGTCCCCAAGCAGCAGCGCCTTCGCCCTCCGAGGGTCTCCCCGCCTCAGCCCCAGCCCTTCCCATCGTCCATTCGACCTGCGGTTTCAGTCGCGATTGTCGTCCTCATCGCTCAGTAGCCCTCGTCCATCGTCACCCTATTTGATCCACCAACACTCTCGCCACTCCTCCTTTGCCAGCCAGACCTTTTCCTCCGCTCCGGACTCCGAGGTCGAGGCTCCGAAAGGGCCGTGGGAGGTCGTGCGATGGACTAAGCTGCAAAAAATCACGGGGCGGGCCTTTTCGGAGGTGGGCCGACGCAACTTTGGCCGGCCGACATGCATGGCCATTTCAACGGCCATTGTGGTCGGGACGTCCAAAGGCATTATCCTTGTCTTCGACTATCAACAGAATCTGAAGACCATCATCGGCCCAGGTACCAAAGGTACGCACCTGGACTATCCTACTATGTGTATGTGCCACCTCGACTAATTACTCAGCTGTCGAATGCGGTTCGGTCATGTCCCTGGCCATCTCGGCGGACCATTCTACCGTCGCGGGAGGCCATGCTTCAGGTGATATCTTCACCTGGGAGATCTCGAGGGCTGCGCGACCATTCCTTCATATCCCCCCCATCTCTGCGGGTCAACGCGAAGCGCGAAAATCCGATGGCCACATATCGGGTGTCTCCGTCATTCATGTCGGTTTCCTGGGTACGAGGCGCACTGCGCTGGTCTCCGCTGATGACCGCGGCATGGCGTTCTCGCACCTCGCTACAAGAGGGATGGGTGCAGTCGGGAGAACCGTCAAGACGACAAGGATATTAGGCCGGTATCCCGAAACTCCGGCACCAGGCAGTCGACCGCGCAAGCCCAGCTCGGTGCTCGCCTTTTCCCCTCTCCCCCTGGGCAACGTGGAACAGCCGACGGATGGCTTAGGTCTGGTCGCAATGCTCACTCCTTACCTTCTGGTTATTGTTTCCACCACCCCGATCGCGCAGACTCAGTACAAGTCACCTCGACCAAAAGAGGTGGCCTCCCATGGCGTCATGACGGCCGCCTTGGCCTGGTTCCCGGCCATCAAACTGAAGGGGAGAGACGATACTTCCAAGACCAAACTCGTGTACTGTTGGTCGAATGTGCTCACCGTGCTGGAGGTATCGGAAGCAGAGCCCGAAGGAGAGCCGGGTAAAGACCGACCGCCCGTCCTCGACTTCCGACCCAGGAGCCGATGGAGAGCTAAAGAGGCCATTGTCGCGGTGCAGTGGCTGAGTCGCTCCGTCCTCGCGGTGCTGACTGTCACGCAACAGCTGCTGATCCTGGAGGACCCTTCTCTCCCGGTGACGGAGTCGTTTGACTTGCTACACAAACACATCTACCATGTCGATCTCTTCTCCTCGCAGCTCCATACCTTGGTGGAGCAATACAACGAGGAAGACCCGTCTATGCACGGAGTGGTTGGAGATGCGTTCTACCCAAGTTTTCGGGCCTACAAAGGCCGCCTGTTTCTTCTCGGCTACAATGATCTCTCGGTGGGCAGCCTCTCCAACTGGGCGGACCGGCTTCTTGCCTACATGGAAGCGGGAGATTTTGTCGCTGCGATCCGACTGGCAACATCGTACTATCGGGGTGATGCGGAGAAGCTTACCGTCGGTCTCCCCGAGGAGGACGAATTGCGGCACTCCATCGTCCGGGAAAGGCTGCTGGAGATGATGTCGGCTTCGCTCAAGTACGCATTCGGCAGAAACCAAGAAGCGAGCACAGAACGACTGGGCAAGTCGCAGCTGGAAGATCTGGCCGATGCTTCTATCGCGGCCTGTATCTGCATGGGGGATTACGATTTCTTGTGGGACGAAGTATATAACTGGTACGAAGAACATGATTCGGAAGCCATCTTCCTGGACGTCCTTGAACCGTCCATCCTCCAGGGTGCGGTGCGGTCCTTGCCGCCGACTGCTCTCAAGGCTTTGATCAATCACTACGCGACCAACCACACGTCCAGCCGGCTCGAGGAGATCATCTGTCTTCTCGATCCGACAACCATGGATATTGAACAGGTGACAACCCTGTGCAAGCAGCACAATCTATATGATGCCTTCATCTACGTCTGGAATCGCACTTTGGGAGACTACATCGGACCGCTACAAGAGCTGCTGGAGCTTGCTGGACGGGTGACGGAGCCGCTGGTCAACGGGGACGCCGCGGCTGATGGGGGAAAGAACTACGATAACGCCATGAAAATGTTTCCGTATCTCTCGTTCATCCTCACGGGCCGGATCTACCCTACCGGCGAGGAGATGGAGGAGGACGAAGCGACGAAAGCCAAGACGGCACTGTATACGTATCTCTTCTCGGGCGGTCATTCTTCTGCTCTGGACGCAAAGCCTATCCCTCACCAGAGACAGTCGTTTGCAAGCCTTCGGGCGATCCTCGAGTTTGACGCTCCCAGTTTCATGAGCATGCTTAACGAGGCGTTTGAGGACAGTTTCCTGAACGACTCGGCCGAGCTGACGAACGGTGACTCGAGCCAAGCGCTAGACGGTCTCTCTGCCAAGGGCTTGACTGTCAACCGACAGTATCTGGTCAGCATCCTGCTGGAGGTCATGAGTGCGCCTCCCTTCGGCCCTGCCGAGACCATCTATCTGGACATGTTTATCGCCCGAAACCTACCGAAATATCCGCAGTATGTTCTCCTCTCAGGGACCACTCTCCACCAGGTGCTTGAACGCCTTTGCCAGTATCCGAGTGAGGAGATGGCAGAGGATTGCGAACTGAGTGTGGAGTATTTGCTGTCTGTCTATCGCCCCCCGGATATCCAAAGCCTGATCCCGCTGTTCAAGGAGGCACGGTTCTTCCGGGTTCTCAAATCGACGTACCGCTCCGAAAGGCAGTTCCCCGAGCTGATCCTCGTGTATCTCGAAGACAAGAGTGGGCAGGACTTGGTCTTCTCCTGCATCCACGATTGTCTCCGGCCGGGCTCCGGGCTGAGCACCAAGCAGCAGCGAGATGTCCTTCAGGTGGTCAAGAGTCACGCGGGCGAGCTGGCCCGTATCAACGTGTCCAAGGCTGCCCAGACGGTGCAACAGCTTGCGCCGGCCCTACACGAGTCTTTTCTCCGTGCCTTGGATGATGACGAATACAAGCAGTTCCACTACCTGGGGACCCTGTTGGAGCCAGAGATCCATTCGACGACTGAGAGGAACCCTCCTGCCAAGTGGGAGAATTGGATGGTTGAACGCTACGTGCAACTGCTGTGCCGATACAACCCTTCTCACGTGGCTGATTTTGTGGATGCCCTGCGCGTGGGTGATCTGCGGCTGGAGGAGGTCCTCCCCGCGATGGAGGGAAGCGGCGTGGTGGATGCGGCTGTGATCCTGTTGGCACGGCAGGGGCAGGTTCGAAGTGCGATGGACCGACTCATTGGTCATCTGGGCACCCTGGAATCCGGTCTGGCAGGGATCCTGCGGAACGCGGGGGAAGCCCCGGATTCTGCCAGCACAGCAGAAGCGATCGGGGATCTCCTGGAGTCGCTCGACAAGTACACGCGAGTGGGCACGTGGTTGTGCCAGGGCCAGACCAAGAGCTCCAAAAGGGTGCGGAATGGTATACCAAGCAGCAGCAAACGCGGTTCGACCGCGTTGCAACAGCCCTTGTCGTTTGAGGAGAATCTCTGGCTCGACCTCATCGATACCGTGGTCCGGATTGCCCGGAATGTATCGTCGCTGCTGCGTGACGCTCCATCAGCAGCGGGGCTTTCCTCGAAGCAGGAGGGTGACGACGGCGCCGAGTTGACGTCGGCCCTTCGCAGACTGGTGCAGCAAGTCTTCACCGCACTCCTGACCAGTACGACCAAAGCGGGCGGACCGTCGTCCTCCGAGCGGACGGATGTGTCCTTCCTTCGCATTCTGCGGGCCTTTCTCACCCGGGCGGCCAGCTGGTCGCCGTCGCTGTCCGAGTTGCGTGCGGTGCTGGCGTCCATCTTCTCGGCGTACACTTACGAGGAGTCGCTTCTGGCGCTGGCCAACGGGATGCTGGACAAGGACCTGTTCGTCCACGTGGATGAGGTGACGAAGCTGCGGCAGCGCGGGTGGCGGCCGAGGGGACAGGTCTGTGAGATCTGCCGGCGGCGAGTCTGGGGGCCTGGAGCTGGGGGGTCGTTGTGGGAAGCGTGGGAGAGGCGGCAAGTGGAAGAAAACCGACGTCTCGAGGCCAAGCGTCTGGCCAGTGTTGACGCACAGGGAAAAGGCAAGAGGCCCAGCCAAGCGGGGGTCGATGAGCAGCAGCATCCGTTCGGCGAGGGGGAGGATTCCCCGGAGAGGGGCAACGATGCGGAGCACGAGCTAGGACCGGTGGTGATCTTTGCCTGTCGACATCTGTATCACCAACAGTGTCTGGCGAACGCGCCGGGCCCCCGATCGGAGCACGACCCCAATCAGGACAACCGGGGTCATCGATCGCATGCGCTGGTGCGTGATCCGGGTCGCGAACTGACGTGCCCGGTTTGTACATAACTGTTATAAAGATTTCGAGCGCCCTGTGGGCGCTGAGATGGCTTGACTGGTTTTTTTTTTAATTGACCGTGTGACGAGCATGAGCATGTGTGTCTGTCTGTACTGCTGTCCTCTCTTCGTGCTCTTCTTTTTTATAATTATATCCGCTGCAATCATAGTCATTTGATTCGATCTATTATTTTGGGTGTCTTTGTAATGATAGTTTAATTCGTTTATTCTGTACCTTCCGTCCTATCCTACCCAAATAGGTAGCATTCAATCGGTAACTATGTATGTACTGTACCTACCGAGGTACCTCTATTCGTAGCCCGGAGGATTGCTTACTCCGAGTCTGGCTCGCATCTCCGCTTTATCTTCCTATCTAATCGTTTTCACGACTCTCCGGAATCCAAATTCCAGCGGACGGAAGAATAATGGACGACAGGGGGGGAGGTGGATGTCACCCCACTAGCATTAGGGTCTTGGGACACGGTACACGGTGCAACGTGGCGGCCACCTTCAAGGCACGGCGCAGGTAATCGACATAATGACATTATTAATGATCGTTCTTCCTGTCCTGAACGAGCAGGACGTCCGGCGGACGATCGCGTCGACCCTGAGTTCTGGACTCGGCTGTCCGACCGGAGGGCCCTATGAGATGGGTACATGTCTGTCTGCACGGCATTATGTAATCGCTGGTAATAGGTCTGGCGAATCAGACAGCCGGGATGCCTCGACGAGTCGATGCCAGGCAGCGCGCCCCATGAGCTTGGCGCAACAGAGTTGAAACTTGACGCTCTAGTCTCGATGGCATGCATATGCAGGTACGCACAATACTCTAGTAGTAAACTCTACGTGGATAGCCTAGACGGAGACTACGGAGTCCGGAGGTCGAAGTACCGAGTTGGGTACTGTGTGCTCCGTACTCCGTACATACTCCGTAGGTACTCCGTAGGTGATGTACTGTATTGTACTGCTGTGTCTCCTCACGCAGCGTCGTATATGCATGTGCATGGCATCTGCATCTGCATCCGCCGTCATCCGACCTGCAGACCTGCAGACGAGATGCGACTTTATATTATACTCCGTATTATAAGATGCTCTTCAGACACGTGAGCCGTGGGCATGACTGCCTGCAGCTGACTGACTTCTCAATGCCAAGCCCCACCCCTCCCGGAGACTCTGAAACGCTCGGCTCGGCTGTTCAATTTGGCTTCCCCAGCGAAAAAAGCTTGGTCACGCCCGCACCGCTCTGGCGCTTTGTCATTGGCGATTGGCCTGCCCGCAGCGCGCGTCGAAGTAACCTTGGATCTCCCTCGCTACGACCTTTCGCTCCTGCTAGACGCTTGGTCAACGCTAATTGATCCGCCAGGGCAGTCTCGACTCGCAGAAAGCAAAATCAAATGCGTTGCTTGATATGTTGTTGTTGCTTCTCGTTCTTCTACGTGTCAGCGATGACCCCGCCGGCTGATGGCGACATCATCTGGCTCTTCCTCTGTCATCTGCAGCCTGGCTTAGGTAGGATCGACTCGACTTCTTCTTGCTGAATGAAAGCTATGACCTGTCATCTGACTGATGCCTAGATCCAGAGCCGTGGTCGCTGTTCTGTTCCCCTCAATGAACCAAACATACCATTTCCCTGTTTCCTGCTATTACCTGCGAATCCGGCACTCGATATTAGGTAGGGGGCGATCGTGGGCCCGCCGCGAAATCCCCACCGAACCACTCCCGTTTCGTCCTTAGGGCTCCAGTGCCATTGCTCTTACTTGCAGTGCTTCATCTCCAACTCGCTGCTGTCCAATCGCGAGAGGATGACCGATCGTCAGGAATTACAGGTAGGCACTGCATCTGTCAGACGGAGAGGAATGGCTGCATACGTCTGCGGACCCAAGGTACGGCGTATAGCAAGCAGACACACAGATTGGGTTCTGTTATGGGGTTTGCTCCAGCAGGCATCGCTGACCATTTAGGTCACTGTTTTCCTTTCCAAATGGGATTTTTTTTACGCAGTATGTTCAGCGGGGTACATGGTTTCGTTTCAAAAGACTACATCTGTAAGATCCAGCTGATCGTGGCCAATGATCTTTAATATTTGCTGCCAGGACTCGGGAACAAATCTGTTGATAAGTCTTCGTCGATACTACCTCCCCGCAAGTTACACGTACCGCGATCTGACAGCCCCCCCCCCCCCGTAACGTTCCATTCGACGCCCTGGTCCCATGCCCTATTATATCGGCTCCAGCCTGTACCCCGGTATTTTCCCGCCTCAGGTCGTCTTTTGGCTCGGCAATCTGGTGACAGTAGTGTCGGCCCACCCTTGTCCAGACTCCAGAACCCTGTCTGTGTTCACGCTCCAACTCATCCGATATGGTCAGCGGTCAGCCCCTGGCCAGTCTGGCCAGCCATGAGGTTGGCCGGCTGAATGTGCCAGTGCTGCATGGCCTTGTTTTTTTTTCTGCTGCATGGCTTGTGGGGTATCAGACTACCTTAATTTCTGGTGATCTGGTCCAGGGTGTGGGTGCCTGTCTACATAATCAAGCCATTCGCACCCTTTCCTTCTCATCCAGAAGAAGCACTGCCAGCAGGTCGAGTCGACTGGCTTCTTACGTTCTCCTTCAGCTTGAGCCCGGTGCTCTACAGACTTTATCCTTCCCTTCTTCACTCCTTTGCTGTGCGAGATTTGTGCGGAGGACCCCCGTGCAGTATTTATCTCCGTCCTATCCTTCTGAAACAAGAACCAAACCAAACAAACACAATTGTTTTGTTTTGAAACAATTTCAATTCAAGACATTTGTGTTTATTATATCCGTCAAGATGCGTTCGACTACCCTCCTTTCCGGCCTGGCCGCTTTGGCCCAACTCGGTACTGCGAGCTATGTGCTCTCTGACGACTATGGAAATGGCATGGACTTTTTCAGCAAGTGGACTTTTTTCACTGTAAGTTTTTCTTTTCCTTTTTCTTTTCTTTTCTTTTATTTTCTTTCTTTCTTTCTTTTTTTTTTTACATCCTGATGTTCATCCTATGCTGACGGATCTAGGGTTCTGATCCCACCAATGGCTATGTCACCTACGTGGATCAAGCCACCGCGCAGAGCGCTGGTCTGATCTCGGCCGATGCCAACAACTCGGTCTACATCGGGGTTGACCACACCAACGTCGCCAGCGGTTCCGGCCGTCAGAGCGTCCGGCTGACCAGCATCAACACGTACACGCATGGCTTGATCATTCTGGACCTGGCCCACATGCCGGGTTCGGTGTGTGGGAGCTGGCCAGCTTTGTAAGTCAAGTCCTGTCCAGAACTATTGACTGCATCATATGTATAATATGTGGTATGCTAATTTCAACAGCTGGACGGTGGGCGCGAACTGGCCGAACGGCGGCGAGATCGACATCATCGAAGGCGTCAACCAGCAGACCACCGACGCCATGACCCTGCACACGAGCGACGGCTGCACCATCAACGACTCGGGCTTCACGGGCACGCTGTCGACGTCCAACTGCTACGTCGACGCCCCCGGCCAGAGCAACAACGCCGGGTGCGGCATCGACTCGACGTCTTCGCAGTCGTACGGCGACGGGTTCAACGCCATCGGCGGCGGCGTCTACGCGACCGAATGGACGAGCGACTACATCAAGATCTGGTTCTTCCCCCGCGGAAGCATCCCGTCCGACATCACCAGCGGCAGCCCAGACCCGTCTGGCTGGGGCACGCCCGCCGCTGCGTTCCAGGGCAACTGCGACATTGACTCGCACTTTACTGCGCAGAACATCGTACGCAGTCCTCTACTCATCTCATCTCATCCAGTCATTTGCTAACTGTTCTTCTAGGTCTTCGACATCACCTTCTGCGGCGACTGGGCTGGCAACGTCTGGTCATCGGGCAGCTGCGCCTCCCTGGCGAGCACCTGCAACGCCTACGTGCAGAACAACCCGTCCGCATTCACGGAGACGTACTGGACAATCAACTCGCTGAAGGTGTACGAGGACAACGGGTCCAGCGCACACAACGCGACCCTGCCAGCGACGACATCTAGCCGTCTGCGCCGTAACCGCCGGGCCGTCCGCAGTCACCAGTAGATAGACTCTGTCTGGCTGGCCTCGCCTGCCTAGCCTAGCCTAGCCCTCCCTCTCTCGACGGACGACAGACAAGTGAGTGAGTGAGTGACTCAGCTAGTCTGAGGACATGTACATACATACATACACGTGATATACATACATATGTATATGTATTGTACATGTGCTGGGCACTTGAAACAGACGACACCAAGGGTTGGGATTCCGATTGGCTTTGTTTTCACATTTGTACATTATTTTTCGCCCCCCCCTTTTTTTTTCGCCCTTTTTCTTCTTCGTCACCCCTTCACCACTTCTCGTTCACATTCATATTCACATTTACATTCACATTCGATTCGATTCACATATTCCATTCGTTTCTGGTACGTACTGTACACACGTACAGTACTTACCAACCTTTGTTGCTGAACATATTCTTCTTCTTTTTGGCTTTCTTCTTCTTCTTCTGGAAATCCATCTTATCCATCTTTTTCTTCTTCCAACTTCCAAACAATCCCACCCATCATCCCCACTGAGTACTGTACTGAGTACATACTGGTTACAGTACTATATCTCGCTATGTAGATACCCGTATACCCCCACTCGCTCGCTGAATCAAAAATGAATGAATCGATCGATCGATCAATCAATCAATCAATCAATCAATCCATTATACGTGTGTTTGGTCCTGTCAGTACTATTTATCATCATCATTCAGCCACAATAGTTAAAGTATATACATTATCCAAGTCCAGTACAGTAGGTAAAAACGCCAGCAATGGCATGTACATACATACATGTGTACATGCTTGGTCTATACATATGTATAAGAGACGATTACAGTTTGAACCCCAATTGATCCCTCAAATCATCCGTCAAACGCCCCCATTCCAGCAGTAGTCGGAAAAAGTATATCTCCATGTCTTCCTTCCGCAGCGCTTGCTGCGCCCATTTGCGTCCCTCCTCCGCGATCCATACCCCCTCCGTGTGGTGAGGCACCATCAGGTTGATCGTCTCCTCGTCCTTCTCCACGCTGACCCCCGAAAAGTACGCCAGCGTGCTCCACACATCGTGCAGCCGCAGATCCTGCGGCACAAAGTGCCGCCACGCCGTAATGCGCGAGTCGAACCACTGCCGGAAGAGCGCCGTCTTGAACGGCAGGCTGTAACTCTGCAGGAACGCGTGAAAGCGTCCGCTGAATCCCGCCCCGTCCATGTCGAATAGATACCGGTACTTCCAGTGGTCCTGGAAATCCATCCGCCCCACCGTATGCAGCTCCTGCTCCTGGACCTCGCAGTCCACACATCGTATTGGAGGTTCGGCAATGTGCACGTTGGTGCTGAGGCCAAACTCCTTCCACGGCGCCGTTCCATCCATGATCCGATACTCGTAGCTCTGGTTCTTCCCCGGGCGCATCAGCATCGACACCTTGCTAAACGTATTGTTATTCATCAGATGAGAAAATCGCTGTCGCGTCATGCCTTTCCATTCTCCGTTGATGCTCATGCCTTCTGTCGTTGCGCCGATCCAGAAAAGAGTGTCCTCTTTGTCCGCATACTCCGGGTCCGGGTGCTCGTCCGACGGCGCATATTCCACTTTGTCAACATAATTCCACGGGCTTGGGAATAAGATGTCTCCGAATCCCCGCACACTGCTCTGGCTGAAAAGCGGAACCAGCTGCTGCGAGGCCTTGAAGGATGAAGGGGAGATGAAAAACCCGTGCAGATGGGCCAGGTCAGGCTGATGGCATATATCCGCAGCCAAGTCCCAATCCGACACAAATTGGCCCATAGAATGCGGCCGCACACAGCTCACACATAGATTATGTCGGTCCCACACCCGCGTCGTCCGAGCTTTCGAGGACGGAGGGCAGATGCGACTGACCAGATCCCATATATTTGTAAAAGCCCAATCCGTGAACACGCTATACGGCGTCTGGTCCACCGGTTCAATGGGACCCCATCCAGCTTGTCGATCGATCGACCAGCCGTTGAGAATATCTTCCTCGGGGAGAGCAGTCACCGACTTGGCCTCATTTTTCATCTGCGACATAACCTCCCAGGGCACCACCACCCGAGGCTCGTCGTTGAGGTTGAGGGGTATATCCATATCTGGCAGGTGTTCGACAAAAGGCTCAATCATCTTCGCCGCTGCTTCAACCATCCACGCGTGAGTAGGTTTGATGTCCTCCTGGACTCGAGCAGTACCGTTGCGGATACTGATTGCTGCCACATCATTGAAGGGGTTCGTGACCAATTCATGAGTTAGTTTCCTCAGTTGCTGAGGCGTCAATGCTCGGAATGGCAGGAGATCAGAGTATATCTGATCAAAGTCTTCGATAACCAGCGACGATCGGCTGGTTGCATATTCGTACCACTTGTCAAAGCCTCTGTCCCCAGATCAGCATAGTTTCTTATCGTCAAATTTATTCCGGATGACTTACGGTGGAGGATGTTGTTTGTACCGATGCCTGTATTCCAAAACAGCCTCTTCGAGATTGGTGCTAGTTTTGGCCTGAATCAGCCACAGATCGTGCTGCGACCTACCGTTGTAAATGAGCAGGTCGATTGGTAGCAGTTTTGGATGGTTTGTTTGAATACACGCCACAATCAACCCAAACCCGAACAAAAGGAACACCGCCTTCAGCAACCAGAAAGTCGCAGAAGAGGACACCAGAGGCTCATCTTCGGATATCGCGTTTGCGCTAACAAATAAAGCAGCACTAGCAGAGAGCGTGACGAGAGCGGTGATGGTCAAGGGAACGGAAATATTTGGAAAGGGATGGTCTCCGGTCAACATAATCGATATCAGAGACAGATAGATGGCCACAAAGGCGGTGGACATGGATAGTCCTAGGATGCCATAGCGGGGAATCTAGCTGCGTCTCAGTCGTGACTCAAAACATAGATCCCATTATTGGACACTCACGAGTATAATAGCCGTTGCGCAGAGCAGCGTCACAAACATAGACTGCGCCAAGACAGCTCGATAATAGTGCGAACTCGCGGAAAGCATCCATGCTCGATGTTCCGGGAGAGCAATTAGCGCCACGATGCCGACGATCGTCCAAAAGACGACAACACCCTTTTCTCAGTTTTGGTCAATGCACATGATGGGATTGATTTAAGCGTATTCCAATTCGAATCCAACTTACAAGCAATCCAACCCCCCATTCTATCGGCGCCTCCCTTCCTCTGCTGAGTTTGGAATGCCTCACTGTGCCCAAGAGCTCCGCAGCACAGATCAGGAGAAGGGTATCCAACACCAGGCACAGGATCTTAAACGTTCGTATGCGGAGGGCTAGTTTGGTGACTATAGGACAAATGTACGTTAAGTTGCGGCCATCATGAAAAGACGACACCAGAAGACCGGAAACCATGAGCAGCGCTGCTGGAACCACATAGCGCAGACTACTTCGCAGGAGGAAACGGAAGGGTTTGAAGATTGTTCGCACCGGACCGGAATCGCGCTTGACCGTCTTGCTTCTTTCATGCCGCACATAATCGTAAAGCGAGATTAGAAAAGGGATCCCACTCTACACACGCCCATGTCAACAACCATCTTTCGACACGTTTATCTGCGGGAGCAAGGGCTTACTGCATATCCCGGCCGAGAGCATTCATTATTGAGGGTGATCTGACGAAATAGCTCGACACGGATGCACAGCAGAAAACACGACACGGCAAGCAGAACCCAGGACGTCCAGACGCGGATCCCTTTGACATTCAAAGTGCCTTTCTCTCTGGGAGGATCGGGGAAGGATGTCCGGGCCGTCGAACGTTCGGACGTCTCCGTGAGCGGGATCGAGACATAGGTCTGCGAGCCCGAATCTGCTTCGAAGATGTACGGATAGTATTTAGCCAGGAGCAGAAGGCTTATCCCGGCAATGAAGCACGAAAATACCGCCGAATGCACCGGACGATCTGTTCAGCGGGTCAGCTTGGCCATAATGGCGGATGGGAGCGACAAAAGGCTCACCAAAGACAAAGGTCGTGTCATAAGAAGCGGAAAGGAATATGACGCTGAGAAAGAAGAGGCTTGGAGGGAACTCGCGTTAGTACTCTAGACATGGATCGAGATGGCCGATGTGCGGGGGATAATTGGATCCGCATACCCAACGGAGATTCTCGAGACGTTTTCCTTGGAAATCGCCATGGTCCAGTCCCAAATCGTACGATCATCCAGCAGCCATTCTGTTATAGCGACGATTCAAGTCCGGTCATTTTGCGCCGCATGCCAGGTTCGACGGGCAAAGAACGGATGAGGGAGAGCGACCGGATGGGACACAGCTACGTCTTAGTACTTCGCTACTGGCGGAGTGGCACCCGCGAACGCATCGAGGTAGGCACGGCAGACGCGGAGGGTGGTTCAAGGAGCGTAGCCGGTAGGAGGCAAGTGATTGAACTGCGGAGCTGCCCACGTTTATCAGTGGGGAACGGACGACGTCAACTTGAAGAAAATCGCAATTAATCCGCCAGCCAGGCACCAGGATGGATCCAGGAGAGGAGCAGCTCCGCAGGCGCAGGGGGTAGGTATATAACGGGCATCAGCCTGGCGCTCACGATGGTGGCGCAATACCGAGCACCGGACCCGGCCATTATTATTACTGAGTGCTTGCGTGCAAACCCCTAAGGAACTCCGAACGGGATTGCTGCTTTGTTCCTGATCGAGGCTGTGGGAGTCTGCTGCACGCGGAAGGCACTGATGACGGCTGCGTGGCGGGCGGGATAGTCGCTGCAATTGGTGGACCGCTGCATGAGCTGCGCACGCGTCAGTGCAGCGGAACGCCCGTTGCCCGAAATGGCAGCCAACAAACCATCCATGTGTTTGTCGTTGTTGATGATGCCGCTTTCTACGTTATCAGTCAATCAATCAGACCTATTACGATTCATTGCAGAGCCCAAATGGTGCAAAGGGACACGACCAGCGCTCCTCGACTCTCGTCTTTTCCATCTCCTGTCGTATTCGTCTGACGTGGTGCTGCTTGCACTGTTGACAGGCCCGGATTTACTGTTCTGCCTGCCAAGACTCGCCCCACCGGAAAAAAGAAACGAAGCTTCCCCCGTCAAGAAACGGAGCCAATCACGCGATGCCCTCCTCGATCGAGTCGCACCAATCATCCTGCCCGATTCTGCTCCAGGCGGTGAGTGCCTGCAGGCGGTGACCAGCGGCAGTTCGACCAAAAAAAAATAATCGAGATGAATTTTTGTCGGGACACAGTGAAAGGCAGTTCTTGCTGGAGCTCCTGCCGACAGCACCAGCCCGGAGTGGCGAGCGGTCCCGGTGACTCTTTTCCGGTTTTATGAGGCACCTTTAGGGATCATTCCAACGCGTCTTCTGAGCCTGCCGCGGGTTGAGCGTCAGTCCTTCCCGTTCCTGGCCTCGTGCCCGGAGGGACCTGTGGAAACAATCGGCATCGTGTCGCGCTTGGAGGATTTCGCAAATCTAGCAAGGAGAGCAACATGCCGCGCAAGGCAATCGACTCGCGCATCCCAGCGCTGATCCGAAATGGCGTGCAGGAGAAGAAGCGAAGCTTCTTCGTGGTGGTGGGCGACCGCGCCAAGGATGTCATTGTCCACCTCCACTATATCATGACCAGCGTCGATGTCAAGCAGAACAAATCCGTTCTCTGGGCGTACAAGAAGGAGCTCCTCGGGTTCAGCAGTCATCGCAAGAAGCGCGAGGCGAAGATCAAGAAGGAGATCAAGCGAGGCCTTCGCGAGCCCAACCAGGAGGACCCGTTCGAGCTCTTCATCAGCTTGAACCAGATTCGCTATGTCTACTACAAGGAGACCGACAAGATCTTGGGAAACACATACGGAATGTGCATTCTTCAGGATTTCGAAGCCATCACGCCGAACCTGCTGGCCCGGACCATCGAGACCGTCGAAGGTGGTGGTCTCGTGCTCCTCCTGCTCAAGGGAATGAAGAGTCTCAAGCAGCTCTATACCTTGTCCATGGACATCCACTCTCGCTACCGCACTGAAGCTCACAACGATGTGGTCGCCCGGTTTAACGAACGATTCATTCTGTCCCTGGGAAGCTGCGAGTCGTGTCTGGTGGTGGATGACGAGCTGAACGTGTTGCCCATTTCGGGCGGGAAGAACGTCAAACCCCTTCCACCCCCTGATCCCACCGAGGAAGGCAAATCGGGCGCGCAGAAAGAGCTGCAGGAGATCAAGGACAGTCTGGCGGACTCGCAGCCGGTGGGTTCGTTGATCACCCTCGCGAGAACGGTCGATCAGGCCAAGGCGCTCCTCACCTTCGTCGACGCGATTGCCGAGAAGACATTGCGGAGTACTGTCACTCTAACGGCGGCTCGAGGACGTGGAAAATCGGCCGCCCTGGGGGTGGCGATTGCCGCCGCCGTGGCCCACGGATACAGCAACATCTTCGTCACATCCCCCAGCCCGGAAAACTTGAAAACGCTATTCGAGTTTGTATTCAAGGGATTTGACGCCCTGGGATACCTCGACCACGTCGACTATACCATCCTCCAATCGACCAACCCAGCATTCAACAAGGCTATTGTCCGGGTCAACATTCACCGCAACCACCGTCAGACCATCCAGTACATCCAGCCTCAGGACGCCTACGTATTGGGGCAAGCGGAGCTCCTTGTCATCGATGAGGCAGCCGCGATCCCATTGCCCCTGGTGCGGAAGCTTCTCGGGCCCTATCTCGTGTTTATGGCTTCGACAATCAACGGATACGAGGGCACGGGTCGGTCCCTCTCGCTGAAACTCATCCAACAGCTCCGAGAGCAGGCACGAGGAGTGAAGAACGCACCGGATGACACCGATATTGCCGATCGGGCAACGGGTAAGCCGACCAAGAATGGAGAAAAAGGCGTCGGCGGCCGGACGTTGAGAGAGATCACCCTGTCGGAACCGATCCGATATGCTCCTGGCGATGCTGTGGAGAAGTGGTTGAACAAACTTCTTTGCCTGGATGCGACGCTTCCGAAGTCGAAGATGAACACGCAGGGCACTCCCCATCCGTCCCAGTGTCAACTCCTTTACGTGAACCGAGATACCCTGTTCTCGTTCCACCCTGTGTCCGAGAAATTCCTCCAACAAATGATGGCTCTGTATGTAGCCAGTCATTACAAGAATTCGCCGAATGATCTCCAGTTGATGAGCGACGCTCCCGCCCACCAGCTTTTCGTCCTCGTCCCACCGATCGATGAGGATGCGACCAAGTTGCCAGAGCCGCTGTGTGTCATCCAAGTCGCGTTGGAGGGACGCATCAGTCGGGAGAGTGTCCTCAACAGCCTCAGTCGGGGTCAACGAGCGGGCGGTGACCTGATTCCCTGGCTGGTCAGTCAGCAGTTCCAAGACGAAGACTTTGCCTCTCTTTCAGGAGCCCGAATCGTGCGGATCGCCACGAACCCGGACTATCTGAACATGGGCTACGGATCCCGCGCGTTGGAACTCTTGATCGACTTCTATGAAGGCAAGTTCATGAGCTTGGATGAGAATGCTACGTATCCGTCTGAAGAAATGGTCCGAGTCACGGACGAAGAACTCGAGAATGCCAATCTCTTGGATGACAACATCCATGTCCGGGACATCCATTCCATGCCTCCGCTCTTTACCAAGCTATCTGAACGACGGCCGGACTCTCTTGACTACATCGGAGTTAGCTATGGCCTGACGCCATCTCTCCACAAGTTCTGGAAACGTGCGGCCTTCGCACCCGTTTACCTTCGTCAGACTCCCAACGAGCTGACGGGTGAGCATTCGTGCGTGATGCTTCGGGCACTGTCTACGGGCTCGAGCGACAGCAGCTGGCTCGGCGCGTTTGCAAGGGATTTCCACAAGCGTTTCCTGTCGCTTCTTTCCTACCAGTTCAAGGAATTCCCTTCGGTTCTCTCTCTCAGTATCTGCGAGTCCGCCACGGCAGGGTCGAAATCGGATCCATCGTTTGCCCCGTCACCGCTGACCAAGTCCGATCTGGATGCTGCATTCTCGCCATTCGACCTCAAGCGCCTCGACAGCTACGCGAACAACATGCTCGACTACCATGTCATCCTCGATATGATTCCGACTATTGCCGAGTTTTATTTCCTGGGTCGTCTCCAGGGCAAGGTGAACCTTTCCGGCGTCCAGCAGTCAATCCTCCTTGCGGTAGGCCTCCAGCGGAAGAACATCGACGACCTGGAAAAGGAGTTGAATCTGCCATCCTCCCAGCTCTTGGCGATGTTTATCAAGATCATTCGAAAGGTCTCCACGTATTTCCGATCCGTGGTTGAAGGCGCGGTTGCAGAGACGCTGCCGCCGGAGCGGCCAGTGGGAGTGGAGGCCGCGGGGGCCCATGACGATGACGCGGTTGACGAACGGTTCCGGCCGCTAGACGCGGACCTGAACGAGGAACTTCGCGAAGGCGGACAACAAGTCGACGAGGAGCTAAGGGAGAAGCAACGGGCGTTAATTGATGCGCTCCCACTAGAACAGTAAGTACACCCCCAGAGACCCATACTATCACTACTACTGCAGTTTGTCACGTTGGCAAAAAGCAGTGCAGCTAATTTCCAGCCTACAGATACGAGATTGAGAACGGGGACGCAGCCTGGGAAGAAGCAGAGAAACAGATCCGTCAGGGAGGCGCATCGACCGTGAGCGTCAAGTCGTCGAAGCCGGCAAAGCGCAAGGCGGGAGAGACGGCGCGAGAGATCTACGAGAAGGAAATCGAGTCCAAGATCCAGAAGAAGATCAAGAAAGGTACAGAGGGGAAGAGGAGGGGATGAATAAATTATCCCCTTTAAAAGGGGCATATTTCTTTTCTTTGACCTTTGCATTTAAAAGAATGGTGTGGTGTTGTGCGGTGTGGTGTGGTATTATTCATGAGGGTGCAAACAAAAAAGAAAAGGAGCATTTGGGCACGTCATGCATGTCATTGGATGCTTTAGCCTTTAGCCTTCTTTCTGTTGGCTGTATATGTATATATCCATTTGGTATACACCATCCTATGAAGTGTGATGTATTATGTCACTGCATCTTCAAGTCATGAGGTCCGTATGCAGGCTTATGAAAACATGAGTAGATTTAAGGAGGATAAAAGGATGAACTCAATGACTACGTTCTGTCATGGTTCCTTACTTGGTACATGAATAACAATAGCAATTAACGAACTCCTAGCCTAGTTCCATGCCTAGATATTTTTTTTGCCCCCCTCCGAATGAAAATAAATAAACCTGACAATCATAATATTACAAGCTTGTCTCGTCACAACTCGTCGTGCTCAACCTCTTCCTTCTTCTTCTCCTCCTCCTCCTGCTTCTCCTCCTCCTGCTTCTCCTCCTCTTGCTTTTCCTCCTCTTGCTTCTCCGCCTCGTCCTTCTCTTCGACGATGACACCCTCAGGCAACTTGTTCTTATGACCTTCGCCTAGCCTGATCGCGTCGACCCAGGCCTCGATCTTAGCAACTCTATAGTCGCTTTTTCCGCAGGCTCGTACCGCCGCCACCAGCCTCGTCGTCCGTTTAGCGCGATGATCTCCACTGCCGTCTCCTCGGAAAGACCAAGCTGGTTCCGTAAGGTCTTGGATCCCGTGTTGATCGCAGGGACGCTGTAGAAAGGAAGGCGGTGCTGCGAGAGCTTGTGTGCGAGTTCCGACGAGCTGGCCAGAGCTTCCTTCGCCGGGCCTGGGAGGTCAGCGTCGGGTGACTCGGTCGCAGGAAGAAGCACCAGGACGCAGGTGCCGGACTTGGAGGTCAGGCAGGTTGATTCGAGAGCTTCATAGGTAGGGAGCTGGTCGAGCTCAGGTGCCTTGACTGGCACCTGAGCCGGCTTCTCATCCTCAGGGACGTCAACGATGGGCTCCGTTGACTGGGTTGGCTTGGCGTTCCCGCGAACGACAGACGAGGTCGAGCTAGTGGAGGACTTCTTAGATGCCTTAGACGTAGAGGCAGGAGCCGGATCGGGGTTGGGTTGCGCAGCCTGACTGAGAAACTCCACCATGGGCTTCTTCTTCAGTTCCCCCTCATAGACGACCGGCTCCGCCTCACCGCCAGGAAGGAGAATCAGCGTTGGGAACGAGGTGATCCCGAACTTCTCCACCGCGCCGGATTCCTTGTTGCGGATCTGAGCGAACTTGATCCCTCCCAGGAAATCGATCGCCAGAGATCGCAGAAGAGCACTGGTAGTCCCCTTCTCTGTAAACAGGATGGCCTTGGGCTTGTCATCCTCGGATAGCCAGGCCTGGAAGTCCTTGTCCGTGAGCCTCTTGACGTGGTTCGGAATCCGTTCCACCACCGCATCCACTATAGCTTTTGCGCTCCTCGGGCCTTGGTAGTCTTCCACCCGCGGCTTGCCGGGCTTCTTGGAAGGGGTTACGATCTTCAGCGTCGGGAACCCTTGGATGCCCATCTGCCCGCAGAACGGTTTGTTTGCGTCATCGTCGCAGTTGACGGCGGCTACTTTGGCCAGGCCCTCCAGGTTTTTGGCTACCTTCTCATACGCCGGCTTCAGATTCTGGCAGTGACCGCACCATGGGGCATAGAATCTGAGATAATGTGTCAATGTCAATAGCTAGGACGGGGGCGCGCGTTTCAGGGGAAGATAGAGAAGGGAGCGGCATCTTACTCTACAATCTGTGTATATCAGAGTTAGCCAGAGCATTCAACACGGGGAGTTAGGTATCTTACAGAAGTATAGTTTGATTTGGCAATCAGCGAATCGTAGGTCTTGTGATCGACCTGCAAAACAGGAGAGTTCTTAGTATACAGATTTGCGCTGGCTGTTGGCAGCACTCCCAAGAGGGAGGCAAGCAGTGCCAACGCGAGATTGCTGTGCATTCTGGCAAGGAAAAATGAGAGTAAAGCCGTTAGTCGATCAATACGGAGCTATGTCAAGCTAGA
The DNA here is from genome assembly GCF_000968595.1 of Rasamsonia emersonii CBS 393.64. Classification (NCBI taxonomy): domain Eukaryota; kingdom Fungi; phylum Ascomycota; class Eurotiomycetes; order Eurotiales; family Trichocomaceae; genus Rasamsonia; species Rasamsonia emersonii. Next base: position 223,331 of record NW_013563319.1, read on the forward strand.
TATTCATCACGAGTTCATAGCTGTCAGAAATACGCTCGATACCTTGAGGTATGCGTGGCCTTTATCAGTCTGTCTCGAGCTTAGAGCAAGGTGTCCTGAAGCTCTTGGCAGCTGATCGGAGAACTGCGGGGAACCTTAACTTTGATGCAAACAGGAAGATAATCTTGATTGATCCTTCCACCATCGCTTCAGATCCTCCTGCAAGGGCTTTTTCTTAGCGAAAAGAGTTCATACTTTACTGATGAACATATGCCGCTAACGCCACATACCGAATATCAACGCCTCTCATGATTCCCCATCAATCTCTCCCGCCAGGAGCTCCCCCGCAGAGGCAATGGCCGCGGAGACAGATGAGACAGCAACGAGACAATGTCCTGTCCAGACAAAGGACATCCCATTTCTACCGGAAGAGCTCTTTCACATGATTCTAAGTTATCTTGACCCCGTGGATGTGGTTCGTTGCCGTCGTGTCTCCCGATCCTGGTCCGATGCCTTTGGGAACCCCCGAAGCCTCGTTCCGTTGCTGAAGCGGACATTTCCCCGGGCAAGAGAGGTGAGAAAGCTGGCGCAGGATGGCGCATTCGATAATCCGGATTTGACATCAGAAGGTAACATTCGCTTTTGGCGGAATACGTTCGATCAGGTCGCTGCCAGATACTACCATCTGGCCCGTGGCAAACCTCGTTCAGTTCAGAAGTTCCGACTATGCGGAGAATTCGCCCTTGGCTCCCTGCAGTTATTCCAGGTGATGCCGTGGGATCACCATTCCAGCCATTATCCCGAGTGGGGAGAATTAATGTTTAAGCATGCCTTTTGGACATATGAAGACGGGCTCGTGGTCTTTCCCAGCGAAGAAGACCGGAGCCTCGTGCTCTTGGATTTAGAGACGGGGGAAACATTCATGGTTCCATTCGTACTCACCGATAAAGTCATTCGACGAATTCGTCTGCAGGACAGACTTTTGGTTATTGAGTGGGCAGAGCCGGAGGCCTTCCACTGGCTGAACGACAGCGACGGTGTGCACCGTCACTTTGCTACATCTTTTGACTTGTACAAGTATGGTCGAGGCTGGGATATTATTTTCCGCAACGAGTGGAAAATCATGTTCCTTGGCCATCCACTGGGCGAGAGGGATCGCTTTTTCTCCGCACATAGTAAAAATTACTATACCATCTATGCGTGGCAGCCCAACCGCAGTCTTTACACTGCCGACGAGGACGCTCCCATTGAGTCACTGTTTGTCTGGGACATCTCCAAAGCGTCTTCCTACCGACCGTCCCTGGATCCAACCGGTCGAATGAGAGATGCATTTGGAGATGAAGGCCCTACGATCGTCGCCCGCTTCAGCTTCCGAGAACTGGGCTTTTACTCCGTTCGACAGAGGGGCTCACCGGCCATCATGAGACTGGACATCAACAGCGAAGCAAAAACGGTAGACATCACCGAAGTCACCTATACCGGGTCTCCCATCGGCCGCAACTCCTACAACCCTCTGGAATGGACATGCCGAGTTCAGACGACCAGCATACCTTTCATCGGACACGGGCCATGCTGGCGCCGCGATGCGGGCGTGGTTTTTCCCCCGTACCGTGGAAACAGCTGCATGGAGATCCCTCCTCTGTCAATGACAGGCCACCTCCCTTGGTACCTGGGCGTGTACGAGGCGACCGACAAGGACGCCCAGGTGTCATTCTATCTCCGATACTGCCATAGCAGCGTCTCGGAAGAAGGGAAATTCTCAGCGCGATTAGCCTTGACGATCCGCACCCCTCACTCCGAGACCACGCTGAGCGACACCGCTAGCGCCGCGCTCTCCGAGAAGGGGAAAATCTGCGGCGACGAGAGATTCGTTGTCGGTGAGAACGACAGTGGAGAACTCGTCGTATATCGGTTTTGATTTGATTAGCTGTCGATCTATCTGATAAATAGGTAGATGGATAGCCGATAGATAGATAGATGGTTGATGTAGAGACGGACATAGTAACTATGTATATTTATCTAGCCGTCGGTATCGGGTATATGTATGTACATGTACATATACTTCCACGAAAGAAATGTCGATATTACTTCATTACCGATCAGGCTCTGTCCATTACTGATTTCAAACGTCCAATATCAGCTTACACTTCGCAAAAGAAGAGAAGTTTTTACGGCAGAATTCCTGTAGAAGGTAGACTTTCTGGGATAGATAGAGAATAAAATCCACTGTTGAATTATTATTGTAACCTGTCGTAAGAACTCATACATTCATCGTCTGTGACGCCAGCCAAATTCATAAAAGAAAGTAAAAAGCAGAGGATTAAAAAAAAGAGGTGTATCAATCAGTATTTCCCTGTTCACATAACTTGTGCCCACATCAGTAATAGAGCAGTATATCCACATGAAGCATGTTCTCTGGGATATCATTCTTTCAGTACGTCCATCTTTACCTCTTTTGGAAAGCCATTCATTCAAAAACGCACAGAGCCAATCAATCAATCCCACTGATTTCTCTGTCACGCCGGCTTGTGATATTTGCAGCTGACACATGCCCTAGCTCCACAGCTTTGACACGTCAACATGTAAATCGGCAGCCAGCGCTGACAAACATCGCACTCTTCGACGTCAAATGTCTTCTTCCAACGTCCCAGGTGACGACAGGTGTCTGGTCCATTTGCAAAATTGGCCACCTCGGTTGGCTCCGCCCCTGGGAAGCCCTGACGCTGCTCCTCGAACCAGCCCTGGAGCGATTCCAGGACGAAGCCGGTCATTTCAACATGGAGGTCGTTGATATTGTAGCGACCGTTGGGGTCAGCGAGTTTGTACCGAAAGAAAGGAACCAGGGTTTCGAGAAGAGGGCCGAGGTTAGTGTCTGGCTCACTTTGTTGGTTATCACCCCTAGTGTTACTTGTTTCAACTGTAGAAAAGCTGGCAGAGTCGTCACACCTGACACGTTGCTTTTCTTCTTCTTTGCTGTCCTCGTCATCTGTGTCATCCTGCAGGGAATTGTCAAAGCCGGAGTGGCTTTTCGCACCTCTTTCGTCGAAGTCTGCGATTCTAATTTCAATCCTGCCACTGTAATCGGAGCTTTCATCATCTGCAGGATGATCAGGTCCCAGGAATTCTTCATTGCTTTCTGAGCATGAGACCGAGTCCTCTGTATATGCCTCATTCTGCTCTCTCTCTTCCTGTTTCATTTCTTCTTCGTCACGAAGCACGCGAGCTCTCATGGCTTCCATACGCCTGGCTCGTGCCTCCTCTTCTCTCCGGCGCTGAGCTTCACGCTCAAGCTTGCGTCGTTTCTCCTCTTCCATTTTCCGTCTTTCCTCTTCACGCTCCCGCTCTTCTTCCTCGCGTCTCCATTTCGCATCTTCTTCATACCACGCATCCCACAGTGGCCATCCATCAGGAACATTTTCATAAGTCCTGAATTGGGGAATTATATACGTGGGCCTGTTAGCGTTGATGTAATTGTCATGCAACTCGCGTTTGATAGGATCACGGAGGACTTCGATCGCTTCTAGTATCTATAAACGCCTGAATCAGAACTGCAAAGCTCAGAGAGAGGAAGAAGCTATGCATATTGAGCTAGGGACATTGCAGACCTTCCGAAACTGCGCCACAGCGCTTGTTTCACCGCCAGCCTTATCAGGATGGTATTTGAGGGCGAGCTTCTTGTAGGCGCTGTTGATATCTTTGAGAGACGCATTCTGGGCGACGCCCAGGATTTCGTAATAATTGACCATTTTCAGTTCTCGATGTAATCGGGTCCTCTTAGTCCTCTTTATGACGGCAGGACAGTCAACGTCTTGACAGAAAGAGCTGAATGGTCACACATAAAGACAAGCAAAATCAAAGACAGAGTGGAAGGTTATTTTCAAGATATTTCTGCCTCCCTTACATCAATAGATATCTGAAGACAATAGAATTTGTCTAGAGAGTAGGTGGAAGAGACCAGACTGCGATATTGCCGAGCCTGGGAAACCACAAGGGAAGTGAGTTGTCTCGGCGATGATTGCTCAACTCCCAGAATAGAAGGAAACAGCCGTCAGGCATTTACAGTCTAACTGGATATGTGTTGAGGACAGTGTGAATTGAGGGCTGATGGTAGTAACTGTAGTTCAGTCATTCACTGCAGAAGAATGTCACCTGAGACGAAAGGAGATGCCAGTCCAGACACATTCAGTTAATTGGAAGTAAACAGTCACTACCTTCCCAAGATTGGAAACGACAGGTGCTTGGGCACCTAGCAGGAAAGTGGTTTCACGTGTCTTGCGTGCGTTTGCACCAACTCACAGGGAGCCTTGCCATCTGGCAGGATTAGCAATGGTCATTTACTGCAGATGGCCATATATATACTCTGCTTTGTCCGAATCTCTTATTAGGAATGCCACAGCGCAGAGAAAAAAAATATTCTCCTCATCCCCTCTTATTCCCCTAGATCAAGCCGTCTAGATGCAGTCTTCCCGAGATTATCAAATATGGAGCCCAAGCATTCCCTTCCACCCAACTACACTTAACCAGCAGCAGAGCATAAAACGAACCAAACTAAGAGAGCAATTGGACGTCTATTTGAAGGAATTTTGTGATTCAAGTAAGGAAAAATGTCGACGGACTAAGTATATCGAGGAAGAAACCGTGACTATAGAAACACAGGATGGATTGAAACTGGTTTTACATGCCTGAAGAAGGGTCTAGACATTTATATGGACAAGTCTATGTTCAAGACCACTCCCTCCCAGCGACATCAGGTGGACAGTTTAGGACATGTCTTCACTGGCGGTGGCACCGGTGATAATCTCGACCAGTTCGCCAGTAATGGCGGCCTGACGCTGTCGGTTGTACAGAATCTGGAACCTGGAAGGAGTCAGAACGGAAATCCTGGAGAATATAAGTAAGAGAACTACATACTTCTGAATCATGTCACCGGCGTTCTTGGAAGCGTTCTGTAACTAATTGTTAGTGACACGACTCCAAAGGATTCGATTTGGGATGCTATGGTCAAACTTGCCTCCATGGCATTGCGACGGGCCTGCAGTTTTAGTTAGCAAGTCATCCTGCAATAATCGCTCTGGAAGTCTTCCTTACCGAAATCTCGCAAGCATGTCCTTCGGCCAGAGCCCAGAACAAGCTGTTAGCGAGAGCGTACTCACGCAGGTTGGCAAGAACCTCGTCGCCAATCTCGAAAGCGGAGATGTTGGCTGTTGGGGAACAGCTGTCAGTAGGTGGTCTTGGAGAGAAAATGGCAAGCGGAAAAAAGACTTACGAGAGTTGGTGATGGCTTCCTCGGAGTAAGCCTCAACGACGGCAGGCTCGTAACTCTGAGCGTTGATGAACCTGTTGTAGATAATCTTGACGCTGGCATAGTCGGTGGGGAGCAGAGCGATCTGGTCCGCAATGGCCTGGGCGTCCGCGAAGGTGGGAATGTCCTTGCAGACATTGGAGAAGCTCAGGACGATGTTCTGGGCGTTCGTCCGGCTAAGCTGGGCCTTGGCCTTCTCTCCCAGCACCACGATATCGGCACCTTCGTTCTCGGCCATGATTCTGCGAGTCGCCTTGCTGAGACCGGAGTGGATACCACCGCAAAGACCCTTGTCGGAACTGGCGACGACCAAAAGAGTCTTCTTGCCGTCCAGAGCCTTGGTCTCAGCGTTCTCGAAGACGGTGTTGGACGTCTGTCCGTAAACACGAGACTCCTCCATGGCCTTCTGGGCACGAGTCAGACGCGTGGAAGCGACGATCTTCATGGTGTTGGTGATCTTTTCGATGTTCTTGATGGACTTCAGGCGGCCCTCAATTTCACGCAGAGTCGCGAAGTTGGCGGCATTCGGCGGAGCAGTACTTGGAGAATCAGCAATTGACTCGATATTTTTCAGGTACACTTGATCTCGACGGGTCGCTCTCCGCGAATCCGGGGATGCGCACCGCACTGCTACGATGACCATGCGGCTTCCGTTGAGCAGAGACTTACCGAGAGATGGCGGCACTGCCGGCCCTGAGGGCCGGGCGGACGGCACGAGACAGCATGGCGTGAGGAAAGGAGGGTAGTCAGAAGGACGAAAGATTCGTCGACAGCAGCTGCAGAGAGGGGGCAGCCTGGACAATTGATGCCAATGCCTCGGAGAGGGGATTTCTCGCAGGCGAGGTCGTCACCGTGGTTTCTTCCGGCTGTCGGGAGTAGGGATGGGCTGGCGGCGCTAAGCCCGAAGAGGCAAAAAGACTCCGGCGGCGGCAGACACCCAGCGCGCAGGTCACGGGACCGCATGCCGGCCAACAGGAACGTGCGCCCCTATGCTTCAGGCATCAAGGCAGCCACTCGACCAGACGCCAGTTGGCCAAGACTGGCGAGGAAGCCGAGATCGCCTCAGCGGCGTCGGGTTATTTGAGGTCCAGCTGCCTCTACGCATCCAGCACTGTCCCTTCACTTCTGTTCAACCCCCGTCGTCTCCTTTCACTCGTCCAACACCTCACTCCTGGCCCCCATTCATCCCCTTCCGTCTTTTCTTTCCTTTGTCTTTCTTTCTCCTGTTTCTCCCGGCGTTCTTTGGGCTCAATTAGAGTTTACTGTGCCAAGATTGCCTTACCTTCTTCACTCCTCTATCGAGTGCCGTCTGCACTTCTGTCACGAATCTGGCGCCCATATCCACTTCCTCGTTACTCTCCGCAGTGCCTACCTATCGTACGCCACATCTCAGTCCCACCCCTCCGAGCAATGAGCTCCTCTGACGAGGACACCCCGCTCGTAAAGGCCAACGGCCGCTCTTCGGGTGAGTCCTCTTTGTGGCCACTGTTTCGCCTCAGTCGAAGACCATTCCTGCATCATGTAACTCTCTTCTCGACCAACCTTTTCCTTCCTGTTTGACTTGAGTGTTATTCTTCCGTTAGAGTTTGCGTCTGCTCCGAAGTGTCATGAGCTCACTGACTAATCCATCGTCTTTTCGATAGGCGCTGCGCTCTCCGAAGAGGTAATTTCGAAGGCCACAGACAACGTGATGGGGGACTCTGCGAACACAAACGGCAATCTGGATCCCGGAGTGTCTATTCGGAATGGACCGGTGGGGAACGGTGATGTTGAGATGGAGGATGCGCCTGATGGAGCGAATGCCCGCGGTGCAGGCAAGAGAAAGTTGCGGGCCAGCGCGGAAGGAAAATCCTATGCGGAGCCCGAGAGCAGCGAAGAAGAAGATAAACCTTTGGTACGCTTTGCCTTCCATCACCAACTCCCTCGTCTTCCTCATTTGCCCTTGTCCGAGTCGTCTCAGTGGTTTCAACGGCTGACCATCCCGACAGAGCAAGCGTCGTCGGACATCTAGCAAAAAGCAAGCAGCGGATTCAGACTCTGACGACGTTCCTTTGGCCCAACGGTCGAATGGAACAAAACCCCCTAAGGCGTCGGAGACTGCCATAGGCGACGAGTCCGATTCGGATGTCCCGATTGAGCGAAAGCTTAGCAAGGAAAAGGCGAAGGTCGAAGAGAAAGCAGAGAAAGAGGCAAAGGCCACTCAGAAGGCGGAAGGTGGTGCAGCCACCAAGAAGACTACCGTCAAGAAAGAGAAGAGCGCAAAGTCCACTGCCAACGGTAGAAAGAAGCAAGCCAACGGCATCAAAAAAGAGTCAAGCGATGAAGAAACTCCCGTTAAAGCCGGCGCAAAGAAGACCTCCAAATCCGTCAAGTCCGAACCGGCAACTCCTGCGAAGAAAGGGAAGGATAAGGAAACACCTGTCAAGGAGGAAACCGAGGAACCAGAGGATGGTGAGGAGGAGGAGGAAGAAGAAGAAGAAGAATACCGTTGGTGGGAAGATCCTAACAAGACTGACGGCACGATCAAATGGCACACTCTGGAACACAACGGCGTTATTTTCCCTCCACCTTACGAACCACTGCCTCAGCACGTGAAAATGAAATATGACGGCATCCCAGTGACTCTGGAGCCGGAGGCCGAAGAGGTGGCCGGATTCTTCGGTAGCATGCTGAACTCAACTCACAACGTGGAGAACCCTACCTTCCAGAAGAACTTCTTTGGTGATTTCCAAGAGGTCCTCAAGAAAACAGGAGGCGCAAAGGACCCACAGGGAAACCCTGTGGAGATCAAGGAGTTTTCCAAGTGCGATTTCAGGCCTATTTTTGAATATTACGAGATGAAACGCGCCGAGAAGAGAAACATGCCTGCAGCTGAAAAGAAGGCTCTGAAGGCGCAGAAAGAAGCACAGGAGGCTCCTTACATGTACTGCCTGTGGGACGGTCGCAAGCAGAAAGTTGGAAATTTCCGTATCGAGCCGCCAGGCCTTTTCCGTGGACGTGGTGAGCATCCAAAGACCGGAAAGGTGAAAACCCGGGTTCAACCAGAACAGGTCACCATAAACATCGGGAAAGAAGCCAAAGTACCCGACCCGCCACCGGGTCATCACTGGAAGGAGGTGAGACATGATCAGGAATGTACCTGGCTTGCCATGTGGCAAGAAAACATCAATGGCAATTACAAGTATGTCATGCTGGCGGCCAACTCCGATATCAAGGGCCAGAGCGACTACCGGAAGTTTGAGAAGGCTCGAGAGCTGAAAAAGCATATCGATCGGATCCGCAAAGACTACCAGAAGAACCTGAAACATGAGCTCATGGCAGATCGTCAAAAAGCCACCGCCGTTTATCTCATTGACAAGTTTGCTCTTCGTGCTGGAAATGAGAAGGGCGAAGACGAAGCGGATACTGTTGGCTGTTGCTCTCTGAAGTATGAGAATGTCACCCTCAAGCCACCGAACAAGGTTATCTTCGATTTCTTGGGTAAGGATAGTATCCGTTTCTACGACGAGGTTGAGGTCGATCCCCAAGTTTTCAAGAACCTCAAGATCTTCAAAAAACCCCCGAAGAAGGAGGGTGATGAGATTTTCGATCGTTTGACAGTATGTTTCCTTACAATCTCTCGTTTCTGACGTGTGGCAGTTGCTTACTTTTGGTAGACATCTGCGCTCAACAAGCATCTCTCAAGTTACATGCCAGGCTTGACTGCCAAGGTGTTCCGTACCTACAATGCTTCCTGGACGTTCGCTAAGCTTCTTAAAGAAATGAAGCCAGGGGGCTCTGTGGCCGAAAAGGTCAAAGCATACAATGACGCGAACCGACAGGTTGCCATTCTTTGCAACCACAAACGCACGGTTACTGCCAGTCATGCAGGTCAAATGGAAAAGCTGGGTGACAGGGTATGTCCTTGCTCTGGCAACTTGGGGCTCCTGTTGGCCTCTACTGACTTTGCTACAGATCAAGGGCCTTAAGTACCAGAAATGGCGAGTAAAGCAGATGATGCTTGACTTAGACCCCAGCATAAAGAAGGAGAAGGGTGCCGACTACTTTAAAATGGATGAAGATCTTGATGAGGAATGGATCAAAAAACACCAGGCTTTCCTCATTGAAGAACAGCGTCAGAAAATCACGAAAAAATTCGAAAAGGAGAACGAAAAGCGGGCGGCCGAGGGACAGGAAGAGTTGAAGCCTGAGGTGCTCGAGGAACGACTAAAGGTGCTGAAGGACATGGAAAAGAAGTTTGAGAAAGAGAACAAGACAGGAAAGGTGGAAGTTGAGGGCAAAAACCCGACCATCGAGAAGTTGGAGAACAACATTCTCAAGCTCGAACAACGCATTGAGACCATGACACTCCAAGCCCAGGACAAGGAGGACAACAAGGAGGTTGCTCTGGGCACGTCGAAGATCGTACGTCTTATCCTATCTATTATCCGCCATAATGTCCCCCTACTCATTGCTGACTGATGATTACAGAATTACATTGACCCTCGACTCACTGTTGTCTTTTCGAAGAGGTTCAACGTTCCCATCGAGAAGTTCTTCTCGAAGACACTCCGCGAGAAGTTTGAATGGGCTATCAAGTCTGTGGACGAGACCTGGGAATTCTAGTCCGTTCACCGGAGTGAAACTGAAATCTTTCTTCCTTTCATTTCCCCTCTGTGTTCCTCCACCTTTATTTTGGGCTCATTTTTTTTAACTCTTTCTTGGGGTGGTGTCTTGATAGCTTTCTTGTTCTCATTTCTCATTTTTATTTGTCCTACTAACTACATGCATGCAATCTGCATGGTCCTGTACTCTCTACACATCCCCAGTTCCTCAGAGCTCCCACCACTCACCAACCAACCAACCAATCAGGGAGACTCGGTTTCTCCATGATTGATTGCTTGTGAGTGGAGCTACGAGAATCGCCTGCCCGCCTCTTGCCTGCCTGTCCCTTGTAAAATATGCTTAGCATATCTACCTACCTACCTTCTCTGCCCGACAGGCGCGCCGCCATTCATCATTGAATTGCTTGATGGTTGGTTAGTTTCAAATCTATTTGAAGAACAATCAAACAAACAAGTTGGCAATTCGTTGAAAGAAAAGCATCCTTCTGGGAAAAACAGCAGCAGCGTAGCTAGGGATATCTGCATAGAGCACAGATTAGGTGGAATGGCTTTTCCTTTCAAATAAATACAATCCGGCTAGACTCTGGCTACCTGAGCTACTCCGCTGCCGTTAGTCTTCGTCCACCACGAACTGATTCAGTATTATCAGAATACCATCCTTATCTCTGATAATTAGATTAGATTAGATTAGGTAGGTAGGTACATTCTGTTTCGATTTAGGTTAGATGAGATATAGAGATAGATGGGAATGGTGAGAGTGAGTTGAATGAGGCGACGGACATGTCAGACAGTGATTAAAGAAATCCAAAAAAGAAAAGGAAATAAAGAAAGAACGAAAGAAAAACGAACCCTTGATAAAATAAATAATACAAGATATCTAATAAAAAAAATGCAGATGCAGGAACAAAGGGAAGATAGACAGGATAGGATAGAGCCAGCTTGGTCCAAAAGAAAAAAAAAAGATAAAGGGAAGTTGGCGAATCCAAAAGGCTAACGAGATATGTAATACGTGCTCGTCAGTCAGAGGGACAGCTAAACAGCTCGTTGGTTTCCGACTTAGACGGCAATGAATCGAAAATGCAAGTAAAGACAACGCTCGATGCAAGGTATCATGACCGTACGCAGAACCAGAAGAAGAATATGAAGATGATGATTATGATGACGTTCATGGCTCGTGATTGTTATCCTCCTCCTTGCGAACGGAGTGGATTTGTTTCCAAATCGACACCTGCCTGAACCTTCCTTTTTTTTATGGCCACCATCCCATGCGTTGGTAGCTGTCGATGATTTCCTTCATGGCATTGACGTCGAACGCCTCCCTCTCTGGTTTGAATCCCGTGGTCTTCTCGAAGAGCGTGCCATCGATAGACAGGTCCTGGTCCTTGAGCATGTCCTTCTCCAGGAACGGGCTAATGGGCCCTGGTCGAGTGATCTGCTTCTCGTTCAGCAGGTCAGCCCACCCCTGAAGAACTAACTCGTTCATGTCATCGACAACATCGTCCAGGCTCAGCTTTGCGAGTTGAGAGGCCAGCGAGCCCAGGAACGAACATTTGAGATCGAAGACGGCCGACAATGCGTCCGCGATGTGTCCTTGAGAGGTATCGTTGTGATCCACGACGTTAAATACCACAGGAACAGACTCGTCACCAGGCTCGACAGTCCCTTTGCTCGCTCGCCATTCTGCGGCAGTCCAGATAGCACGGGCAGCATCCTTGACCCACAACGTGTTGATCTTCAGATCTTTGGTGTAGAGCATCTCAAAGTCTCTGTCGAGGGACTTGTACACCCGCCCAAGACAGAGGCCAGTGGCAAAATAGCCCTGACAATATTCACCATACACATGAGGGAACCTCAGGATGCACAGATTGAGACCGGGGATCTTGCGCAGGTCCTCGCCGGCCTTCAGCTTCCATTCGGAGAGCTTGTTCCACGGCTGTGTCTTGTCATCCTCCTTTCGCGGGGTGGAGCCGCTCTTGTAAACCATGGCGGTGGAGCATTCGATGAAGGCACGAACCCCTCTTTTCGCAGCCTCCTTTCCCAGCCCTACCGACAAGGCATGGCTGCGTAGTTGATAGACCTCGTCAGGCTGTGAAAATCTCGTTTCCCCGGCGCAATTGATCACATAATCAAACTGCTGGCCGTTGGCCCTGTCGAAGATGCGGGGGTAGGATTCTAAGTGGACAAAGCATTAGTCTAAAGACAAGAAGAAAAAAGACAGTGAAGTTGAGAGAAAACAAATTTCCTGAACTGGTGGTGGAGGGAGAGAAAAACATACGCTCACGACTAGCGTCGGCCTGGACAAATCGGTCTTTTGAACACGCCTCCTCGAACTCTGGTGCTAGCCACGCCAGCTGGGGTAACACCTTGTCGACAATACGAAGTTCTGAGGCTAGATTGTTTTGATGGATATAGAGGGCAAGGAAACGGCCAATAAATCCTGCGTCAAGAGGGGAGACGAGGCGTCAGTATATCGCACGGTCATCGTGCCGCGGGGGTGGTGAGGGGACGCACCAAGACCGCCAATAATCAGCACTGCGGGCTTGGATGCCCCGTCAGCAGACATGGCGATGGCGATGAGGTGTTTCGCTTCGAATTCAGGAGAATTTCGCGCTCGTCAAAAGGCTTCAATTGTCTGGGACAGGAACAGGTTCCCACTAATCCCGCGCACGTAGACCAAGTACTCTCGAGTCCCCCTCTTTCCGTTTTTGTGTCACCACAACATACAGATCACCACTCTCGGGCAGATGCTGCGCGTCAGAAGCCAGTAACTGTCGGTAATCGCGCGAAAACCGAGGACTCCTTGGAGGGGCGACTCGGGGGGAGAACAGTCGTTCGTGGAGAAGGGAACGGTGGCAGAGGGTCAAGGAAAAAGAGACTGCAGAAGAAAAACACCCCGGACGCGCGGGCCTTTAGCGATTACGGAATGGATATTCTTGTTATTATTAAGGGCTAAGGCAGGCGGAGACAGTAGAGGAGATAGGCATTGCTTAAGACTGCGTGCTGGTGATTGTTACACCACGTCCCCCTCGGCGCTGCTCCTTCCTCCCGATCCGGCGCCATGGGTACACCGTACAGGCCTAGGCAGTTAGCGACGGGCAGGAAGTTAGCGTTCGCTGGTGGTCAGCTGCTGCCCTCCGTCCTCCGCCGTCGCCAGCCAGCGCCTCCGGACGACTCCCCCCCGGTTCGCCCTTCCCACGTGTCGCTGCAATGCCTTTCTGGCCGACATGCAGTCCCTGTCCAGGACATCTGCTGTTCATTCGTATTCATTCGTCCTCTCTCTCGACGGACCCCTTCCCGCATGCATGAGCCGGCATGACTCGTAACTCTGCAGTGATCAGACCGGCCGATCGCCACGGGTGCACAGCGGGCCCACGTGAGGGCGGTTGGCGACCAGCTTCTCCACCGCTAAGCCTCTTCGTCAGTTTCGCCTGCCGCCCGGGGCAGCAAAACGGGTTAAATGTCAAGCAGACACGAGTCTTAGTGCTTGCATCTACGGACGTTTCAGCTGGCCGCGTTTGGGAAAGTCGCAGGCATCCATCTTGATCTGTTCGGTTGTTTTGACTGAGGACTGCGGACAGACCTGAAATTGGCGCGCTTGCAGTGTGGATCCTTCCCCTGAGACAGGAGGAGAGGCCTCAGCCTCAGGTCAGTGGTCGCTCACGATGGACTCCATACCTCTAAAGCACTAGGCAGGAATCTGGAAGGCCTCTGGCCTCATCTCCGGACTGCTCCGTATCCATATGCAGGCCGCTACCGGATGACCATCAAGGCAGTGCGAACGCAAGTCGTTCCCCGGACAAGAATGGCTGATATGTGCAAGCGAACGAACGATGCCAGAAGGATCGTCTTGCGATGATCAAGGAGACCAGTCAATGCTGCACCCACACCGGACTACCAGGAAAAGACGACTTCTCAGCGAACAGGCCTTTGTTGGTAATAATACTATTATTACGATCGCAGCAGACTTGGTCACTTGACGATACTGATAATCATCCGTGCGCCATTCGAAGTCTTCTGGAAGACGGAGCACGACTGGTTTGGGTCTCCGCCTGGCACGAGCTTCCCGCTTCGAAAACCATGGAAATTCTGATCTTGGTCTCGGAAGTTTAAGTGAGTTTACGGATACTCAACGGTAAAGTATTACGATTTACGATTACTTGATAAGTCAACAAAGCCCCATATACAGAGTAATCTCAGATGTCCTTTCCTGATCGACGTGACTGTTCCCCCGAACCAAAACCAAAAAACAGTCTCGATCATCAAAACGATTCCTGTGGCTGTATCTGTAGGACGGGCCTTTTTTTTTTAAAAAAAAAAAGTTAAGGCTCAGGGAATCTTAGCAGTACCAACTTGATATATTTTTTTCTAACCTGATTCTGCAAATCACTCTATACCCTTACTTTTGATTATAGGTACAGCACCAGTACATTACTACATACATACACACACGCACACATCAACCTGGTCCTAAATAAGAGGTGTTTGGTTCCAACTTCGGTAAAAAGGAGCAAACAACAGAGACCTGCAAAAATCCAGTGAGAAGAAGAAAAAGCCTGCAGATTCAAAGAGTCCTGCCAACCACTAATTACTCCAAACCTGCCGATTTAACCGTCGCGCCGTTCCCATGTCCATGGTTATCCGTCTTTTTTTTCTTTCTTGAGGAATCGATTACACTGAGACTCAATGAGCAGCACATATGTTGGTAAGGATCAATGAGTCAAAAACTGAAGGTGGTGAGAGAACGAAGATACACTGCACGCCGTTAGTTCCCTTTTGTATGTCTCTCTCTGCTTACTGGAGTGACGAGACATGGAGCATGACATGGATCTTGAAAAAGGTGGTATATCGATTCTTGAAGGGGTCACCGCCGTCAGCCTCATCAACGCCTTCCTCCGAGTTCGTACTCTGCTCCACCTTCAGCCACGACCGATGCAGCTCATCTGTCATCTCGCGTAGATCGTTGTCACGGCCAGGACGCAGGCGGATCTCGAAGTTTGACCATTCAAATCTGACAGAGGCGGCCAGCACATGATAAATCCTGGCATCCACTGGAGAGTCGTCGGTACACATCTGGCGACGGAGTTCGACGTCCAGCTGCGTACTGGGGTTCCACTCCTGCAGACGGGTCTCTTCCTCCATCGTCTCCAGGAAGCTGGACACGGTGTCGAAACGCTTAAATGGCACGAATACGGGAGCCATGCCCTCTTGGTCGGTAGCCTTGACGAGGTATCGAGTATACATCCCGAATTTTTCCTCGAGATGAGCGAATTCGTCATCGAGTGACACGCCGTTTCGCAGAAGGGACTTGTTGTTGTCGTGATCCACTGGCTTCTCGCCGCCTGTGTTGTTCTTGCTCACGTTTTGTTTCTTCGTCTTTGACTGGGACGTAGAGGTAAGTTTCCCCGCGGGAGAAGAAGCAGCAGAATTGCCTTTCTTGGGGGAGGAGGTGACGACCACCTCGACTGTTGCCTTGGAGTCATTCAGGCCAAAATCAGAATCGGAAACATTGAAGTCCGAGTCGGTATAGACGGCGCTGCTTCTGTGGCCTGCACCACTTCTGCGTTTCCTTTTCTGCTTCGGGGGACAGGGAGATTCCGACAAAGAAGGTGAGAAACCATTCTTTGGTGATGCAGCCTTCAGAGGACGTTTACGGGGCTATACAAAAAGATCCCCCGAGTTAGATTTAATTTTAATTTAAATGATGATATGGATGTAAACTTGACGAGAGGCAATGAAGGATTCAATCCTACCTGAGAATTATTATTTACTTCGATTTTGGCCTTCTTCTCCAAAAGGATCATGATAACCCGGATAAGCCTGATGAAAGACATTAGTAAAGAAATATTATATCTCACGCAGAAAAACGAAAGAAAAACGAGAGAAAGAAAGAAACTTACTCATGTTTCCTCTCCGGATACGTAAACATCAACTCGGGAGAATCGAAGCTATCCGGCATCAAACACCGTCGACGATTCTCCTCCGTCCCCCAATACTTGACGCCGACCTTGGTGATGAACGACGTCGCGCATTCGCGCCGTTCCGGGAGATCGGACGCGAGCGTTTCCCACTCGTACTCGCCCTGGGCGACATGGTTCCACAGCGAGGAGAGAAACTCGCTTCGGAGCTCCTTCTTGATGTCCAGAAAGACGCAGAATTCCTGGTAGTTCTTCCTGATGGTTAGGACGCCGTCGTCGAGGGCTTCACGGAGTTTGTTGTTTTTATTATTCTTCTTATTGCTGTTACTGTTGTTGTTGTCGCTGTCGCTGCTGTCCGTCAAGCTATCATCAGTATCATTATTATTATTATTAGCTGCCGCCGGTGGGGTAGAATCTGTCTGCTGCGTAATAACCCCACGGGTGCTTCTGCGAGCGAATAGCGGTGTCGACATGGTCTTCGAAGTGAAGACGCGTATTCGCGTATGAAATGTTGTTCCCCTTAGTAGTCTTGCCGCGTCAAGCTCTCGAGGTTGTTGGCCTGTGCTCGCAGACAGACCAGACAGGGGGGGAACGGAGTAGATGAAGCTAACTAATATCGGATGTCAAAAACAAGAAGGACAGGCAGATACTATGAAAAGGAAACTCCATATCAGAGCCGCTGCAAATACATTTATACTGTAGGAAGAGTTGGGGAGACAAAAGAACTTTTGACACAAAAACGCGTTTGTTTATTTATCAGTGGTTTCTCACCTCTTATTTTAGGACGGGTTGTTGATTTCTGAGTTGGGACGAGACAAGAGTCGGAATAACGTGCAGGATTTCAAAACACCTACCTCAGCCTCACTGGTTCTTGATGAAACACTGCTTCTGAAGTGTGATGATGACAGAGAAAATTGGTACTGGCAACAGAGTGAAGAAGATATGGGCAACAAGTGAGACGCGTTCCTTGGGGGACGAGGGATAGCAGGTTACCAGGACGCAGACTAAAAAAAGGATGTAGAAGAACCTCACGGACTTCCAGACTTGCAGATAGTTGGAAGTTGTAGAGAGACAAAACAAGCCTTACATTCAAGTCTCGCTTTGCTCAAACAAATGCGCTTCCTATAGCAAAGACTTTTGGTCTCCAGCTTTATCTATTAACTATTATCCATTTTCTCCTCATTATATGCTTATAATACACTAGATATATTGAATTTAAGAACCTCCTTTCTCCTGCCATTTACAGTATGCGACATAGCGTCTAGATATACTAAGTTCAAGCTATACATGCCATTGCAAGTTGCCCATCTAGGGCATGACTATCATCATGGCTTTTTTTTCTTAGGCAATCATTAATAACTCTGATTAGCCATAAAAGTGATATACAGAGCCACTGAGAAACCCACAACACAGGCATCCTACCTTGCGAAGAGATTCCTTTGTGAATTATAATGAAAGGACGCTGAGAATGGTTGAGATAAAAGGAAAAAAAGGAGGAAAAAAATTATCATGATTCAAAGAAAAGTAGGATAATCATCCCACAACACCTATGAAGAGGACAAGTGTCACTAATAAAGGGCCACCAGCCAGAAGATCATGTACAGGATAAGAGCAAGAGAAGAGGTCTCGAGCAAATGATATCGGGTTTAAACAGTATTAGGCAAAAGGGCCTATTTTTCATGTGTTCTGGATTATTCTGTCATGAACTCAGAGCTCAAGGTATTTAAAATCCAAACGCCTAATAACTCCTCTCAAGTCGTTTGATTGCAATTCACTCCGCTCCCAGGTATCTTAAGGCATTTCTTAGTTCCTTAATGGCTGTATTTACATCATCGAAGCTCAAGGCTGATACAGCCCAGCGAGCATGTTTCTGGGCCAGTAAAATGGCCTGGTCATCAACTTCCTGCGACGCTGTCGCACTGGAAGACGCTGCGGCCGCGGGCGCAGCCTGTCTGGCCGGAGCTGGCTGACTAGTGGTGGATTTGGGAGGTAACGTTGGAGGGACTGGAGGTGGTGCCGCCGCACTGGGTTGGGTATAAAATGTTGTGGGAGATTGAGGAAGATTGGAGACATCTGGTGGTTGAGCCGTCGATGGTGGAGGAAATGACTGGAATGTATCACGAGGAATTGAGAAACTTGGCCCGCCAGGGCCCTCCGCTCCAGGCGCATCTGGGAGTTTTGGAGGAGCTTGTGGCAGTGTGAAGTCTGAAGGCGCCGATGGAAGATCTGGAGCAGGAGGCTGCGACACCGGGTCTGGTTGAACTTGTGAGGGAGGAGCCGAAGGAGGAGGAGTAGCAGAAGGTGATGGATAAGGTGGAACTGAAGACGATCTCGACGGGTGAAGAGATTCATCGAGAATAGATTGTTGGGCCAGCCGCGGTTCAATGCGATCCGACTCGTCGGGAACCTCTTCGACAGACGGCTGCCGCGCTTTCGTCCCAGACGTTGTGTCTTTGCCCTGAAGCGCCTGAACTTCTGGGTCATTCGGATCAAGAGTCGTCGACTCTGGACCTTTAGTCTCCTTTGCAGAAACGGGGTTCGAGAGATTTGGATCTTCTCCGTTCTTGATAGCCTTTGCAATCCTAACCGCGTGGTACTTCGCAAACTTGATCTTGGAAGCAATGTCCGGATCAAGCTGACCCCAGATCTGGCAAAGTTCGAGGAATGTCGCAGCAGCCTGGAAGGTATCTGCAGTTTGCCTGGATTTGAAGTCAATCGCTGTGCTTATGGCTGCAAACCCAGGGGTCCGCAGACGTACTTGGTAGCCTTGTTGGCTCGTACAGCATTGTCTGCGCGATTAAAGACTTCTAACCCGAACTGTTCGACATATGCCTGAGCCGCGACATTATCTGTGACAGCATCATTGTCGGCGTTTTCGTTTTTGAACTTCCAGCCAGATCAGTCAGTTCTTTATATCTGGTGCAGCTCCCGGTTGCCGCTCGGCGGTTAGCGTACTTGCTCAAGTTTGTCCATTAGCTTCGTGGTGAACTGCACGGCTTCCTCATCGGAATTATGAAGGCCTTTCGTGATGATCTGATTGACAATCCAGTAGTTACCTGTCATTATAAAGCCGATACATCAGCAATTGCCCTCGTGCCAATTGCGGGAGGGGTACTGCCTGCTCTATAGGTACTCACACCAATAAGCAATCACGGGCTTGGCTCGCTCGACTTGGGCCGCCCTGATGGCAAAGCGCCCGATATCTGCAGCTTTCAAGCTGGCCGGAATATTAGCCGCCATGGTGATTGACAGCGATCGGCGAGGATCCGTGAGTGAAAGAGCTGAAGTTATTGTGGGGAGGGTCGAGCGGGATGATGTTCGGAGCCTGGAGGTCTAAGGCTGTCGGGTGTCCGTGCACAATCGAACGTTCGAAGCTTCCATGCGGCTGGAACACTACTACTTCTAACAGTACATGCAAACTACTGTTATAGATCAATGCTTCTGGCTGTGGTCAATCCGCCAAATCGAATAAAAATTACCCTAAGAAGCTGGATATCGAAAAATCCGCGTGAACACCAAATGCCTGATCTTATTAAAGAATAAAAAAGCACTACAAGGTGTTGGATTCAGTATTTTACTGGCAAGTACAATAACGGATGGCATCGATTGACTGGCTTAGAGCCCTATCTAGTATTGGTATAGGGGGCAGACGATATTCTGTATCAAATCAAGATATCGTTACAGAGGAGCTCCAGGAGACATGGAATGACTAGGTCGTCCATTCCCCAATCTCCACACGTTCCTCACCTAGGGCTTCTACTTCGACATGTTCTTCCACCTGTCCGCCAGGCCCGCCAATCCGTTCAATGACAATCCAAATGCCGCCTCGCTGTTCATCCTCTGGCCGAATATCAAAATCGTCGACGCGGATTCCAGACACGGCATCGCTGTAGTCTCCACCTTCTGACGAGGCCAGCACTTTCTTGTATGGGCCCTGACCAAGCTCGACCGTCATGAGCATTGGTGACGCGGCAACAGAGCGGTTCCCAATACGTGAATCCCTGCACCTCGCGATAAGCTTCACCCGCGTCAGTCGTGGGACTCTGAGGGGAGCCAGAATTCGGTCAGTTCCTGGTGCGAAGACGCCAATGCCTGAAATCACTGTATGTCTACCGGCTGCTTCTGAGGCCAGCGCTTTCACGTTACACGGACTTGTGGACGAAACCAAGAGAGTGAATTTCCCCACCTGGTCCGGCGCAAAGGTCGAGCAAACGATAGTGTATGATCCTTTTCCCAAGTTGTTTGCCTCTGCGACAGCGCAACCTCGTCGATAGTCCCCACTACAAGCGATGAGATCACGCTTTCGGACGGTTGAGATTCTCTTGCCGTCGGACCAGAACAGCTTGATATGGACGGCTAAATCAGGTTCCGACGTTTCTAGTAAAATCGACACATCCGCCGCTTCAGATAGCTGCAGACTGAACTGCGGGTTGGACGGATATCTCGGTGATTCGACGTTGCCTCCGGCCGTTGCAGGAGTCCAGCCGCCATGTATTTGAGCCACATGGGCGAACTTGTCGTGAGCACGACTTAGTGTCACCGGATCTCTAGAGAACGCGGATAGAGTAAAGTTTTGGTTCAAGGAGGGGACCGACTGTTCGGCAATAACCACCGTGTACGTGGTACGTGGAGGCATTTCAAGTTTCGCGAGAGTGTTAGGCGAGTCTACAAACGGGCCCCGGTGAAGCGCGCCGTCACTGAGATAAACTCGCTGGCCATCTTTCTTGTAGACATATATGCTGATAAATCCTGGTTCATTGTTCATGGGGTCCTGAGACTTGCTTTCTCCAAGCGTCCTAAAATGCTTGCTGAGCAGCAGCCAAACAGGCCCACCAGCCTCTGAAGACACTGCGAATTGCGGATTCCCCGCAAAGCAGCCAGGGTTCCCCCGAGGCTTTGATAAATCCCAAGAGAAATGGATGTCTTCACGGAAACGGAAGAGCCCAGGGTTCCAGTTAAGGTAGAGGTTCTCAAAGTTCTGAAAGACTTTGTCGCAATCCATCCAAAAGGAACCAGTCGTGAGCTGATTACGCGGCGAAGAAGTTTCATGTTGCAAGTCGGTAATCATACCCGCACTCTCCTGCGCATGGATATTCGTCTCAGCCCATGGGTTCTTAATGAGCATACGACGACGCCCGTTTGATTCGGTCATGTCCAGCACGGCGTAGTCATGCTGACCAATGAGACCTAAAAGGCGTTCTTCTCGTTCGGTCAACTTCCCCGTGCCAACAGTCAACAGCACATCGCCATATTGAAAGGCTTTGAACAGCCGTTTCCACAGCTCGTCCGAGGTCACGTCTTCATGGTGAAGGAACACTTGCTCAGGGATCCATCCGCTCAGAACCCAGAGATCCGTGCCAGAATTGCTCCCAGGAAAGTCATATCCGCCCCGAACCTTGAGATATGCCTTTTCCACCAGAGCAGGCCACAGAAGGTTAGGGTTATTCCGATCGACCACGTGTATTGAACGAGATGTTTTAGACGCTGGCAAGCGATCATCGATCACTACCTTGCGATAACACCCATTAAAATGGAAACGAAATATGTATTTGCCAGTTGCTGACAACTTGGGAACGTTGTTATCGTCATCGTAAGGATAGATGGTCGACTTAAAGAGCTACAGCACAAAGATTGGATTAGAGCCTGGCTGACTGGGTTGAGAACAATGTCGATACACGTACCTGATGATGCCCACGTTCCATCCTCGAAGCAGCAGCACAGAGACTCGCCACGACAGAGCAATCTGTTGTGATGTCCTGCACCAGGTCCACGACCCCAGACCCGACCATTGTCGGAGTAGCAGTGCTTGATTCATTATTAGGGGAGATGCTGGCGAGCAGTTCGTCAGGGCGCTTCCAGCCAGCAAAAATATTCTGCTGAGAACTCGAAAGAGCAAGATCAGGTTTATCTCTAGTCAAGTAAGAATCTATACCAATTGCAAGCGAGATAAGCTCAGTTAATTCCCTTGCACGTACACGAATTTCGTCTCCCCATGCCCCAGCTCGAATTCCTTGGGATTGGGAGCTGCCGTCCACGGCGGAAACAAGAAACCGTTCAATTTTGCCCCTTCGAGTAGGATGATCTCCTCGCGGGTGGTGAGCTTTCTGGTAGATTTCGGTTCTTTAAGCGGCGGCATGACATTCTTGCTATCCAAGCGGGTAGGTTTCCAGACTTTGGCATCCTTGATCTGCTCCGCCTTGGTCAACAATTCCTTGCATTTGGCATCCAGCGCCTGCTTCTCTTTCGGGGAGCTGGCGAGTTTGAGAGCTTTCATGTAGTTCTCCGCAGCGTCGATGGCGGCTTCCAACGCCTGCGACTGCGATGTAGCCGTGGATATCTTACGCTCATATTTCTGGGTGCTTGTCAGGACTCAATCGCGAACAATCTGGAATGTCTGAAGGAGATAGGTACCAAAGCTTGGGTCACGAACGCATTTGGCGTAGACGATGCGGTCGACTGGGGCATTGTCACGTTCTGGGCGGAACAGTCTCAGACCGTCCGGGGACGGCGGGACACCTGCAATGGCAAACGTGAAGGGACGACGGTGACAAGAAACGCGTCAGTCTGGCAGCTAGCTTCAAGTCAGGCAGTTCGACGACGAGGGGTTCCGCGAGCAGTCCCGAACCATGGAGTTGTCCCCGGATTGGCGCCAAGACCAAGGGCCGAGGCCAACTGCATGGAGGGGTTGAAGATGCGGGAGAGATAGCAAGATAACGCGACAGGCGTGCAACTGGGATCGCTGGCGGGTCGCTCACGGACCGGGGTGCGGCCGTGGCAGTCGCGATTGCACGCGCAGATGTGTAGTCGTCACTTATCAGCTAGCAGCTGCTGGCCGACATGCCGACCGTGCCTCGGCTCACGGTCCGCCCCATTAGCCGGTTGCAGGCCGCATTGTCTGCTCGGAATTTCATCAGTCTCAGAGAGGCTCTTGGTCCTCTCTGTCCTTAGATTCTATCTCCAATCAGTTTTTGCTTTGTGCCATCATGGTCTATTTTCTTCATTAGTCCCCCTTTTTTCTTTTTTCTCGTTTTCTTTGAACGGGGTTTCTTTACTCGGGAAGCGGGGAGCTACTGCTCCTCTTATGCTGGAATACTTTACAATAGACTGATAGAAGGAGGCAGTCTGCTGGCTTTGCTCTCATGGCTGGCCAATCCAAACCACAGCGCCTTTCACCATGGGGCAGCGCCGTAGCTGGTGCAACTGGCGCTGTGCTTGCAAACGCCATAGTATATCCTCTGGACATGTGCGTTCACTCTGCCAACCATGAACAGTTGTGGCCTGATTCTAATGATCTGTTCATGCAGCGTGAAAACCAAGCTTCAGGTGCAAGTGAAGAGTCGAAAGGGCGAAAATGGCCATGTTCCTGGCGACACTCCGCATTACGAGTCCACGTGGGATGCTATCACTAAGATCGTGCAGGATGAGGGGATCATCGGGCTATACGCCGGTATCAACGGTGCTCTGATCGGCGTCGCTTCCACCAACTTCGCCTATTTCTACTGGTACACGGTCGTGCGCGCCCTCTACATGGCGTCGAACAAAGTTCCAAAGCCTCCAGGGACGGCCATTGAGCTCACACTGGGCGCGGTTGCCGGTGCCGCTGCGCAGGTCTTCACCATTCCCGTTTCAGTCATTACGACGAGAC
Organism: Rasamsonia emersonii CBS 393.64; assembly: GCF_000968595.1. Lineage (NCBI taxonomy): Eukaryota > Fungi > Ascomycota > Eurotiomycetes > Eurotiales > Trichocomaceae > Rasamsonia > Rasamsonia emersonii. Next base: position 246,776 of record NW_013563319.1, read on the forward strand.
AACAGACACAGCCGAAGGGAGAGAAGAAAGGGCTCATAGAAACTGGACGCGAGGTGGTCAACAGTGAGGACGGCTGGTCGGGTTTGTGGAGAGGTCTGAAGGCGAGCTTGGTCCTTGTCGTAAACCCGGCAATTACATATGGAGCCTACCAGAGACTCAAGGACATCCTTTTCCCTGGGAAGAAGAATCTCCGGCCATGGGAAGCTTTTGGTACGTCGTGATGATCGTTTCTTGAGTGCGCTCTTACTAAACCTTTGTGCAGTTCTGGGAGCTCTTTCGAAAGTTCTGGCTACAATTGCGACCCAACCGTTAATAGTGGCCAAAGTCGGCTTACAGTCGAAGCCGCCGGCAGGGCGACAAGGCAAGCCTTTCAAGAGTTTCGTCGAGGTGATGCGCTATATTGTTGAGAATGAGGGCCCATTGAGCCTCTTCAAGGGCATTGGTCCTCAGATTCTGAAGGGCCTCTTGGTGCAAGGTCTCCTCATGATGACCAAGGAGAGGTAAGGTGATCCAGCTCATCAGAGCATGGCATTCGCTGACAATATGAACACAGGGTGGAGCTTCTCTTTATCCTTCTCTTCGCATATCTCCGGAAGCTCAAAGAAGCGAGGCTGAAGAAGGCGGCAGATTTGGCAGCCGCCAAGGCTAAAACTAGTCTTCCGGTAACACTCAAGTAAAATTGCTCTGCTAGGCTTGGTCTTCTCTTACGAATTGTTGGTTTCTTTACGCTCTGTTTTGCTTCTATGTACAGATTCGATTTCGTTTATGGCATATCACTACTATCGGGATGAATAGAGTCAGGTACATAAGGGTCGTTTTCTTTAGAAGGAGCGATTCTGTAGGTAACTATCAGATCACTTGATGGCAGGCAATCTCGCATGACTGAATCTGAACGCAACAAATCAGACAAGAACTGTAAATTCTCAATTCGGCCGCAGATTACTCTGACCTACACAACCTACTGATTTCCTACAAAACACTGTCTTCCATAAGTCCACACATCCCTCTGTTCTTCTTAATCTGTTTCTCACTATGCCATTACCTATTTGTACCTAGGCACATGCACATAGATAGGTAGATAGTTACCTGAGGCTCTGCTGCCAAGAGTTGGTATGTCGGCCTTGCGTGATGCCGCATGGCGCTGGCGCAATCTCTGGCGTACTCCAGGAAGCAGTTACTTAGCGCCGAGAGCCAGGTACCAGATAGGTAGTTTAGGTAGCTGATTGATTGCTTATCTGCTTCCTCTTTGCGTTAGCTTCATGCATGAAGAGGACTTCATCTCATGAAATACATATTCCTACATACGACGGTATAAGCTCTAGATGCTGGTGTTGATTGTAAGTCAAGGATATTGAACATAGAACTTGTCAAGGAAGCCATAGATTTTCAATGTAATTTTCATTGATTGGTTTACTACACATGTAAATACAATTAGTGACTGACTCAGTGTATATGTCTGCTGAACCCGAATTAGGTATGCTTCTGATCCTTTAGCAAAAGTTTCTTCCCGCAGAATCCTCACGACTCCCCCCTTTTGACCTTCTCTTTATAGGCAGCCCAAGCATCGGTGTGGGGAACTTCTTGATCTGGGACATCCTTTCCCAAGAATCGACACAGGGGCTCCCACCCATCCTTGACATTGTACTCGAGGAAATCCTCCTTCCGGTCCGCCATGGCGCGTCTGATATTCTCATTGTGCTCGCGGAAGAACTTCCTCCCGTTCTCGGGGAAGTCGCCATCCCACATGTAGACAGGCAGCTTGTCGATCATCACCTCCGTGGGGTTCTGCGGCTGTTTGCCTTTCGCCTTGTCGGCCTTCCAGCTGTGCCAGATCGTGCTCTCTACGGACTTGTACCAGGCGTCTTCATCGCGGACGGAGAGGATGACTTTGGCTGATGGATATGCGGCGATGAGCTCTTTCCAGAACAGGACTGCGGGGAAATCGGACACTGCCTACATATTGTAAATTTACTTTACTTTGCGAATATAGAAAGAAAAGAAAAGGGTAAGAAAGGAGAGGGGAGGAGAAGAGAGCGTGATCAAAGGCAGGGTGAGCGACCATGTAGTTACCCAGTATTTCATCAAACTCAGCGCGTCCATAGGGCTTGCCTTTGCCTTCGAATTTTGCTTCCAGGGCGGAGACCCAACGCTGAGGATGGTCTTCGTTGATGAATACTTCACGCATGTGGTAGACACCCTTGTAGCCAAGAGAGAGAAGCATGTCTGAAATGGCTGCAAAACACCAAATAGGAGAGAGGTTAGGCTAGCGGTCTTTTTACTATTCTGCTTATTATCCATGAAGCTTACATTGTGTACCCGTCCGACCAGCTCCAAGGAGGAGAATCTCCATTGGGACCGAGCGCCCTTCTCCGTTTTGCTCAGCCATTGTGAAGGAACGAGTCAGAAGACGAGGAAAGTATATCACGTAGAGATCTTGAAAAGAACAGTCAATGCAATACAGATTGACAGGACAGCAGTAGTACTTATGTCTCCAGAAATAATAGTCCTGCAACGCTCACTGGCCCCCACCCGATACAGCAGAAGTATCTACTACTACATCCTTCCAATCCTCCATGTGAGGGGAGGAGAAGGAGGAAGTATTAGATATGCAAAAAGCACAGAATACAGCACTGATAAGAGCTATAATTCCTTAACAGGGTATCCTGACAGTGGCAGCACGGAGGATTCCCGCTACTCATTCGAGGATCCTTTGGTCCTAACAGCTCCATGTAACCTCACAGGATTCGGGCTATACCTAGAATGTATGCCCGTCTTTACTTTGATCTGTCTAAATCCATCGTCGCAGTAGTGGTAGGAGCCGTAGTAGTTCACTGCTTTACGCCGTCATTCCAAGGTAGGAAAATGCTGTATTGCTTAAATGCCGAGGTAGGTAAAGCGGCTATTTATGTCATGAGCTTGGGTGGCGGACAATGCCGGGAGCTGACAGAATGCTTTCAACGTGTTGACTGCTTATGTTGATGCCGGGGAATTCTCCTCTTTTTTTTTTCTGTTTTCTCTTTCTGGATGAAAATGAAAGGAACTAAATTGAAGAGCCAAAGTTCCTGGACCGGAATATCTCCCCTCTTCCAATCCTACTAGATAGGATACTTCACTGACATTTCGTAAACGACAAGAATATAAAACTTTTGACAGGCTTCTGACCGTCAAAAATAGATATATCTCTCGAATATCATACCTAGGAAAGTTGTCGCGGAAAACACGCAGAATAATCGTGACCGTCAGATGGTCGCAGCGGAATACAACAGCCAACTGATCAACCAATCAATCATGATCGGATGGACCAAATTGGATTACATGCACAGCAGTTGGCCGTCTGCCACCATTCTTTGACAATAATGATACAGCCAGTGCATGTCACAGGCCACAGTATAAATGGAGTGTTATTAATACAGTTTGAGATAATTACTTTGCTGTCACTCTATTTATCCATGGATAGATGTGGATCGCTAACCGTAGATGGTAACCAACTGCGGACGTCATGTTCATCAACACCCAAGTCCACAAGCTGAAAAGAGCAGTGCTTTAGTTAGTTAAGGGTATATGTATTTGCCGATAGAAATTCTAATGTCTTTATGTTTTCTCGACGAGAAATATCTTCGGTCTCATGTCACCTTTGGGGCTCGATATAAAAGAGAATACGGAGTAGATCTACCTCTGGCCAAGAATATATATAGGTCACCTGCAAGTGTAGAATTAACCAATCAGGCTCATTTAGAGAGGCCTGCTCTTGATATAACCACAGGAAATATACTACTGCCTAAGACAAAGAACTGCTCCATATCTATGCGCAATCTTCCTGTTTTTAGGATTCTAGCTGTGTCTTACTAAGCTAGCTTTTGACCCAGTAAGATCTCTACTTGTAGCATATAGTCCAGCATCATTTTGAGTATGCTGATCTTTAGAAGCATTTCAAACTTTATCTACATCTCCACCGCTTAGGTTTTGCTTCCATTGCTAGTTCTTGTCTATAAGTCTTCTGCTTACCAGGGATGCCTGACGGTGTGTTCCAGTTCAGGCAGTATCGTGAGCGGAAAAGGGCGCCGGGGAAGTTGGCGCCTGCCAAGACCGTCCACCAACCCCGGCTTTGTTTTGCGTCAGAAACCTTCCCGGGTCCAGCGGCCCTGGAAGCCTTCACACGGGCATGGGCTGGTGGTCGCCATGGTCTTCCGGATCGAAGAAGGATCCGGAGACGTTTGCAAATAATGACTCCCATGTCGAAGAAGCAGAGGAGGAGCGGAAGTCCTCCATTCGGTCATCGTCCCGCTCCGCCCTGTCCTCATCCTCCGCGTCTTCGAAAAAATATACAGACTGGAACTCGATCCTCAACGCAACTGATTGGGCTCAATTTAAAGAGCCACGGAATTTGATCCCTACGATTCTCCTCACAAGCGGTATTCTCTTCGTCGTGCATATCCACCACCGTTTCCTGCGTCGCATCCCCGAAGCGAAGGACATCTCGCCGTCGTATTTCCGTCGCAGAAGCCTCCTGGGATGGGTGACGAGCGTGGGTGATGGCGATAATTTCCGAATGTTTCATACCCCCGGGGGACGACTGGCCGGGTGGGGATGGCTGCCGTGGAAGAAGATCCCGACATCTAAGAAGGAGTTGAAGGATCGGACTGTATGTTTTTTTTTTAATTTACTTCCTTGACTTCTCCTATCCATTCGTATCCCTGTATGCGTGCCATGCTCGTTTCTGATCTGACGATGTCTTTTGTCTCAAACTAGATTCACGTCCGCCTGGCCGGCATCGACGCACCGGAGCTCTCCCATTTTGGCCGTCCCGCGCAGCCCTATGCCCATGAAGCTCACGCCTGGCTAACTTCGTATCTACTCCATCGCCGTGTCAGGGTTTACGTGCATCGGCCCGATCAGTACAAGCGCGTCGTTGCGACGGTCTATGTGCGGCGTCTCTGGGACTTCCCAATCCCCTTCCGTCGACGCGACGTGTCGTACGAGATGTTGAAGCGTGGCCTCGCGACCGTCTATGAAGCGAAGACAGGTGTGGAATTCGGGGGTGAGGAGCGCGAACGCAAATATCGCGAGGCAGAGGAATTGGCCAAGAAGCGAGGGATAGGACTCTGGAAGGATTTTCGACGCCATGGCGGGAAAGGATGGGAGAGTCCTCGAGAGTACAAGACTCGCATGGGGTTGGAGCATCCGTTGGAAGCAAAACAACCATCGAGCAGCAGTATTTCCTTCCTTTCGAACTGGCTATTGCCTTCTGGGAAGAAAAGAAACGATCGATGATAACGTAGCAGTCGCTCCAAGCATGATATCAGATCTTACGATTAATTGCATGACACGACGCTAACGAATTATGCCATTGTTTGACAAAATCCGTGCTGCAGATATATGTCTATATTTCTCTCCTAAGCTCATGAAAATAAATTGGAATATAATTCCCCCGAATAAAACTCTCATATTCCACACAGCGTGGCTAATCATTGCTGTTCAGAGAAACACGCTCACCGAGTCCAGTTAATCCAGAAAGGAAACGAGCTCCTAGCCTTACATGTCATCATCCATATAAATCGTGACCTCAAAACAGCAACCCGAAAAATTGTACAGGATATATGCTCCCATGCTAGAGGCAAAAAGAAAATAGCAATATAATACAATCTAGACGTCTAGTCTAGTCTAGGCAAACCTCCGCTCAATCTCGGCGAAAAGCTTAGGGCTGATCTCATCACTCGAGTTCCCCTCTACGCGCCAGAGACAGCCCTTTGCTTCATAGTGGTCAAGGAGGGGCTTGCTGGACTCCTCAAACTGCTTTAGCCGCTGTTTCCAGGTGTCGATGGAATCATCCGCCCGCTGCGTGAGGGGCTCCCCGGTCACGTCGTCTTTCCCTGGCACTTTCGGGGGGTTGAAATCCGTGTTGTACACCCGTCCTGATGGTTCGTGGACCCAGCGCGACGCGATCCGCGATATTATGACCGAGGGAGGGGTCAGGAGATGAACGGCAAAGTTGATGGGTACGATCTCGTCCAGCATTGATGCTTGCGCCGCAGTCCGGGGGAAGCCATCAAGGATGAATGATGCAGTCCGCGATATGGATGGCTTTGCGGAGGGACTTGAAGAAGAGGAAGACGACGACTGAGGGGGTAGGAGCCAGCCTCTAGAGATGAGTTCGGAGGAGATGAGTTCTAGCATGACCGAGTCAGGTACCAGGTTTCCTGATTGCATAATGGATTCGGCTTGGATGCCTGTAAAGTGATAAATTGCTCAGTCAGACCTATTTCTAGACATCGCTCACTTCAATTGACACAGTCTACCTAAGGTAACAAATCAGTCGTGTGCTCGCAGGAAGTCATACCTAGCGGTGTTCTCTTTCGGACATTCTCTCGCAGAAGATCTCCAGAGCTGATTGCCCCTAGCTGTGGGAACCTGTCAAGCAGTCGCTTGGTCTGGGTGCCTTTTCCTACGCCCGGAGCCCCAATGAGGATGATACGAGCAGCTTTCTTGAGCTGCTTCGTCGCTGTTGCCATCTCACTGACTGTGGACACTAATAAATACCCTTCTTTGCAGAGATTTGAATTCCAACCGCGTCTTGAACGGGGAAGACCAAGCGGTGCAGGAGGCAATATAAGCAAGCAGTCCAGATGCGGGGAAGACAGGGGAAATTAGACGGTGACCAAGAACGAGATCGAGGTCGGGCTATCTATAACATCTTGCCTGGAGGCCCTGAGATAATAAAATCGCTTCTTGACTTCCCTGCAATCAAGCGACAGTGCTGAACAGCAGGCACTACTTCGCACGACCGTGAGATGCGTTTGTGGACTCTAATAATAATAATGGTGTCGAAAGAAAAAATACCGGCACGTCTATCACATGGAGAGATGCTTAGGTATGCGTGGAGACACAGATCAGGTCCGCGCTCTACTGTCTTTGGGCGCCGGTGAGCCGCGGCCTCGGGGTCTCTAGTCTTGAAGCCGACCCCAGTCACGCTTATCTATTCAACAATTCATCCATCGAACTTTGGTATAAGAATCCTTGTATCTTAATTCGTTCCCACGAGAATCGATTAATATAATCAGCCAGAAAAAAGAAAGGATCGCTCATATCGGCCACACCGTTCCACACAGTCTCGTGATTCGGACCGAGGCGTCGTTTTATCTCCCCTCACGGTTCAGGCGGAGCGTTACCTAATCGCCCGGGCGCAACCGTGAAAATGCGGAGGTTCGTATCCCCGCACGGACCGTCCACCTCCGTCCTCCAGGGGTTTGTCGCTCGGCTGCCGAACCGGCGCCACGTGACTATTCACGGGTGTCGCGTCGTCGGGCGCGTCGCGTCTTGAAGATACCCAATGTGTTAGTAAATCGCGGCTGCGGTGATTCCTCCAACAACCAGCATCACGACCAGAAGCCAGAAACAGCCAGCATGATCCGACAAGACTTCCATCGAATTGACCCCAAACGGAGGGCCACCCTCGACTACAAAAAGAAGCAGTTCGCAACACCCACGTACAAGCAACAGGAGTATCCCCATCGGCTCAACTTCTACGATGTGCCGCCGACGGCAGAGATTACGCTGGAGCAGTTCGAGCAATGGGCCATTGACAGATTGAAGGGTGTGTAGTGACCTCTAATCTCTTCTGTTTGCCTCTCTGACCGCTTTGCAGTTCTTGCGGAAATTGAAGCCTGCTCGTACCGCAACAAGACGCCTGCAGAGACGGAAGCGCATATTACCCCTCTCCTGAAGAAGTTCCTTCCCCTGTCCGCGAACACGTCGTCTGCTTCTGGTGCAGCCGACCAGCGACTGAAAAATGAGCGTCAGAAGGACCACTACTCCCATTTCATTCTGCGCCTCGCCTTTGCGGCCACCGAGGATCTCCGCCGGCGATTCGTTCGTGCCGAAACCATGCTCTTCAAGTTCCGCTTCCAGCAGGATGACACCAGGGAGCGACGCGCCTTTATCGAGAGTCTGAATCTGGACTGGGAACCTGTGAGTGATGAGGAGAGGCAGGAATTGAGCGAGCACCTTGTCAGCGCGACCCCAGGGTTGCGGCGATCCGACGAGGAGACCTGGTACAAGGTCGACTGGGAGCGGGTTCCCGAACTGGTTGAGCGTCGAGCGGTCTATCTGAGGAAAGGCAAGGCCTATGTTCCTGGAAGGGAGCAGCAGAGCATGATCGTCGCAGAATTCACCGCCCGTCTGGAGAAGGCCATGGAGGTAATCACCCAAACTCTCTCCACAGGCACAATCTTGTTGCACGTTCTCACCAGTTCCCTAGTTGACGAGCCGAGCGCTGCCTCGTTTGGATGAGGACGACCGTCTGACTCCAATCCTCAACCATCTTTCCAAGAATTTCGGAAGCGCCGAATCGGTATATTCACAGGGCGAAGGTGTTGTCGACGGAGCCCCAATGACTGCGGCTTCCATCGACCACCTGTCACAGCACTTCCCGCTGTGTATGCGAAATTTGCACATGACACTCCGGAAAAACGGTCACTTGAAGCATTTTGGCCGTCTTCAGTATACCCTTTTCTTGAAGGGTATCGGTCTCTCCCTCGACGAGTGCATTGTGTTCTGGCGTCAAGCTTTCCGAGGATTCACCGAGAGTGAATTCAACTCCAGGTACAGATACAATATTCGCCACGCCTACGGTGATGTCGGTGGTGATGCGAACCGTCGAAATCGGGGTTATCCGCCGTACTCGTGCCAAAAGATCCTCAACGACAATGCTCCGGGAACGGGTCAGACTCACGGTTGCCCCTATCGCCACTTCTCTGTCGACAATCTCATCACGCTCCTTCAGGCTACCGGTGTCCATGATAAGGAGCTTCTACGCGAGGTACGAGAGGATGTAGAAAAGACTCGGTACCACATTGCCTGCAACAGAGTCTTCGAGTGGGTTCACAAAGCCGAGATCAAGAAGGTGAAGGAGGACGGCACCTGGAGCCAAACGGATCTCGACACCATTGTCCATCCAAATACTTATTTCAAGCGCAGCTATCTCCTCAAGCATATGGGAAAGCCATCCAGGGACAGTTCCTAAGAGGCACAGCGCAAGCTCCCAGGTCTCTTATTGTTGATATTGTGTCTTGATGTTATGTTTACGGTCTTCAGCATTGGATTCAGGCGTTCAGGACTAGGTTTGTCGGGTGGTTTGATTTTTTTTTTCATGACTTGGAAAGATAAATGCCGCGGGTACTGCATTAATGAAATTACGAACGAATATTATAGCTGCCCCTGCAGTAGGACCTGTAAATCATTTTGTATTTATTTAACGACTCCCGATCAATTGAAGAAATTGCACATGAGGATGTAACCGCTGCTGATTCCCAAATCATCATGAAGGGTCAAAACGACCTCTCCGAGCCAGGTGCCCAGCCATGGGTAAGTTATTCTACGCTCGACGCGAAAACAGCTTCATCATGGAATGGACAGAAGCTGGCAACCGTAATGTGAAAGTCGGCGACTGACTGTTCAATGTAGGGAAAAAGAAAAAAGAAAAACGGTGCGGAGGAGCTTGGGGAGGTTTTTAAAGCCCGCTAGCGCCACGGTGCGGCAGGCGGTAGCGACCAAGAATGCTGCAACCTGGCCTCATGCCACATGCCCACAACAGTTCCCCCTCAGGTCGACCAAGCCACCGTCCATCGATCACGACTACGGGGCTGCCTCACACGGGCGCTGATTATGCTAGGGGACAGATCTCCTGAACATACTGCTTGAAATTAGAGAGCTTCTGGGCCACCGTCTCGCCTATCTCCCCGTCCCCAATTCCCCCCGGATCGGCTGTTGATAGCCCAGCATCAGACAAGATGGACTACGACGCGTTGAAAGACCAGTGGAGCGATGTCGAAGACCGCGATGGCGTCAGGCTCAGCTGGAATACGTTTCCCAGCACTCGCATGGTCAGTTTGAGACCCTATATGTTCCTGCATGCCTAATTGTTTGTCGCAACTGACCGTCCGCGCAGGAGGCATCCCGCTTAGTTGTCCCCATCGGAGCTATGTACACTCCGCTCAAGGAGAAGCCAGACGCGCCGCTACTCCAGTATGAGCCAGTGACGTGCAAACAGCCTTGCAAAGCGGTTCTGAATCCCTATGCGTATGTTGCTATTTGGGTCTATTCTTCAGGGCCTCGATGCTGACAGGTGGCAGCAATGTTGATGTCCGTGCTCGGATCTGGATATGCCCCTTCTGTCTCATGCGCAACCCGCTCCCTCCTCATTACAAAGATATCACGGAGAATGCTATTCCTCCGGAGCTTCACCCGCAGAGCACGACGATCGAGTACCGATTGGCGCGTCCGGCTCCAGCTCCGCCGATCTTTCTCTTTGTCGTAGATACCTGCCAGGATGAGGACAGCCTCAAGTCCCTGAAGGATTCCCTCATTATGAGCTTGTCCCTGCTGCCGCCGACTGCGCTGGTTGGTTTAATCACATATGGCACCATGGTATGACTCCGGCTTCCCATTTTCGTCCAGCAAGCTTAACCACTGACGTTGGTCGTCTAGGCTCAAGTTCACGAACTCGGTTACACCGAGTGTGCCAAGTCTTACGTCTTCCGAGGAAACAAGGACTACCCCGCGAAGCAGGTGCAAGAGATGCTCGGTCTTCTCCCCCCTGGCTTGCGTCAGGGTGCTCCGCCGCCTCAAACTGGGCGCCCTCCAGCGCCTCCTGCAGCGCGATTCCTCCTCCCGGTCCAGCAGGCTGAATTCCAGATCACCAATGTGCTGGAGCAGCTGCAGCGCGACCCTTGGCCTGTTGCGAACGACAAGCGACCTCTTAGATGTACGGGTGTTGCCATTAGTGTTGCTGTTGGTCTGCTGGAAACATCTTTCCAGAATGCTGGTGGACGTATCATGCTCTTTACGGGCGGGCCGGCTACTGAAGGCCCAGGCCTTGTTGTTGGGCCTGAACTGAAAGAACCTATTCGATCTCACCATGACATCGATAGAGACAACATCAAATACTACAAGAAAGCGGTGAAGGTAAGCTAGTTGTGAAACCTTGCCGTCTTTACATTAAGACTAACCCTGCCAGTTCTACGACAACCTTGCTAAGCGCGCTGCGCACAATGGACACGTCGTCGACATCTTTGCTGGCTGTCTGGACCAAGTCGGTCTTTTGGAAATGAAGAATTTGGCGAACTTCACAGGCGGTCACATGGTCCTGACTGACAGCTTCACCTCGTCCCAATTCAAACAGTCTTTTGTCAGAGTCTTTGACAAGGACGAAAATGATAACCTGTTGATGGGCTTCAATGCCTCTCTGGAGGTCCTCACTACCAAGGAGCTCAAGGTCACTGGTCTCATTGGCCATGCAATCTCCCTCAATAAGAAATCGAGCAGCGTCGGCGAGACCGAGTGCGGCATCGGCAACACGTGCGCTTGGAAGATGTGCGGGATTGACCCCCAGTCGAGCTATGGCATTTACTTCGAGATCGCAAATCAGGGTGGACCAGCACCGATGCAGCAGGGTCCTCAGCGGGGAATGATTCAGTTCCTCACATATTACCAGCACTCCTCCGGCCAGTACCATCTCCGAGTCACTACCATTGCTCGTAACCTGAGTGGCCCGGCGGGTGATCCAGCTATTGCACAGTCCTTTGACCAGGAGGCTGCTGCCGTTTTGATGTCGCGCATCGCTGTTTTCAAGGCCGAGGTGGATGACGGCCCCGACGTGCTCCGATGGGTCGACCGGATGCTGATCAGGCTCTGCTCTCGTTTTGCGGACTACCGAAAGGATGATCCCACATCCTTCCGCCTGGAGAAGAACTTTACTCTTTACCCGCAATTTATGTTCCATCTTCGCCGAAGCCAGTTTTTGCAGGTCTTTAACAACTCACCTGATGAAACTGCATTCTATCGACATGTGCTCAATCATGAAGACGTCGGCAATTCTTTGATTATGATCCAGCCTACGCTCGACTCATACTCCCTTGAGCATGAAGGAAGCCAACCGGTACTCCTGGACTCTGCCTCAATCCAGCCGACTCACGTTCTTCTCCTCGACACCTTCTTCCACATCCTCATTTTCCATGGAGAGACTATAGCCGAATGGAGAAAGGCCGGATACCAGGACCAAGAAGGTTACGAAAACTTCCGGGCTCTCCTGGAGCAACCCAAGGAGGATGCAAAAGTATGCTTATCGTTCCCTTTAGCTCGGCAGAAATGTCTCGCTAACTTTTGCCTCAGGAACTCATTGCCGATCGTTTCCCGCTTCCCCGTTTCATCATTTGCGACGCCGGTGGCTCACAGGCACGGTTCCTGCTTTCGAAGCTCAACCCGTCTACGACTCACTCGACTGGAGGTTACGGTGGAGGTGTGACGGCGCAGACCATCTTCACGGATGATGTCTCATTGCAGACATTTATGGAACACTTGATGAAGTGAGTGGAGATTGCTAGAACCATGCGCTGTCGTGACTTGCTGACAATTGAACGCAGGCTTGCCGTTTCGGGAACCAACTAAACATCACGAGGTAATAATAGCAAGATGCTCTCACGTAAAATACGGTGTGATTGTGTGTTGGCTGTGTGTACCTTTTTAGCGAGTTGCTCGTCTTTCCTAGCAGAAATATAGCCGTAGATTGAATGATTGATACCATTTCACCTAATAATCACCTTTTGTTCACCCACGCCAGCGATGGCTATTGCATCGTAACCTGAGCTTGTGTCACGTGACTTATTTCGGGGTTGTGCCCTAGCCGGCATGGGGCCCTCGCTTAGCCTAGCCGCTGCCACCCCAATAACCTTTTCAATTCCGGAGCGCTCGTGAACTTTTCCTCCGCCATCCACCTCAACAACAATCCAAGGAAGATCGACGACCTTTCGCATTCGCCATGCGTAAGTATCATCTCCTTGGATAGGCGCTAGCCTGGCGACTGACATGATGTCCTTTTTTCCTCCATAGCTCCCAAGTTCGATCCCAATGAGGTGAAGATCATCCACCTGAGGGTGACCGGTGGTGAAGTCGGAGCCCAGTCTGCTCTGGCTCCCAAGGTCGGTCCTCTTGGTCTGTCTCCCAAGAAGATTGGTGAAGATATCGCCAAGGCCACTAGCGACTGGGTGAGTTTTGGAAAATTTCGAGGTTCTATGAGTTGGACGACCGAACCGCTAATCTTTTTGCTGTACAGAAAGGTCTCCGTGTGACGGTCAAGCTCACCATCCAGAACCGTCAAGCTCAGATCTCTGTTGTCCCTTCGGCGTCTTCCCTGGTCATCAAGGCCCTGAAGGAGCCTCCTCGTGACCGCAAGAAGGAGAAGAACATTAAGCACACCAAGTCGATCCCCTTGGATGAGATCATCGACATTGCCCGCACCATGCGCAGCCGCAGCTTTGCCAAGGAGCTGAAGGGCACTGTTCTGGAGATCCTGGGTACTGCTTTCTCTGTTGGCTGCCAGGTTGATGGCCGCAGCCCGAAGGAAGTCAGTGACGACATCAAGGCCGGAGAGATTGACAGTATGTTTGGACCGCAGCTTTGTCTGATGAGATTGATGCTAACGGTTGCCTAGTTCCTGCCGAGTAAAAAGTTGGTCATGATTTTTCGTAACAGCACATAATATGTTTTTGCTGTGCTAGATATGAGAATATGATGACTTCAAAAATTTACGAGCCATGACCATTTGTTTCACTATGATCCGCGTACAGTTCCTACCGCTTGTGATATTAGCTCAAGAATACCGTTTTGGATGCTTGTTGCTCTTTAACAGCGACTAGCCCATGCTCATTGCAAGGCAACTCGTTCATACGAATGACTGCCGACCTTTGCGACACTCTGGCCGATACCATCCATTCCCGTTCTGGGATTGGAGCTGTACCCCACGGTATCGGCTTATTTTGTGCAAAGAAGATTGAAACAGACCGCTTACTCACCGCGGTATCCTTTGAGGTTCGCTTCCCTCGGTGGATATGGCGGTCCATCATATTGGTCGACATGCCCGTAGATTGATCAGCGTTGCGTTTAGTTCTAGAAATTGAATTCTCGTTACTCCTCGTCAAGTATACTACTGTTCGTAGATATATTCCAAGTGTGTGTACATATCCTAGATTCCAAGTTGGCAATATAAGCACAAATTATGGATGTATGAACAGCATAAAAGCCACAAAATCGATCTCAACCAGACTTTGCATGTGATATCTATCTACTTAACGTATAGGATAGATACTAATTAGGCCTCCTCCAGTTTACTGTAGATCTATCCGTAAACGACATTGACAATACTCCGTATATATATCCCGTACACCGGTTGGCAGCGATGAGATTAATTCTGTTTGCCTGAAAAAAAATCCCTGTTTGTCATCGTTTGCCCTGCGACTCAGGTTGGTTATACGAACAATTTCAATCAAGTAAGGGCTTTACTCTTTAGTAGTTCTTTTTTCAAACAAATAGGTAATTAATTAAATTTCAATCAATCAATCAACGGTAACATCCTGTTCCCTTTTCGAAATAACGTAATCCACCACCGAGCTGGTCACACCACCGAGCTGGTCAGCCACAACACCAACACCGAGTTTTTGACTATTACTACCACCACCACCACCCACCACCACCTAATGGCCGATATATCTAGGGAGGAACGTCTTCAATTGGCCCTTCAGGCCTATAAAAAGGGCCAATTTCCATCAATCCGAAAGGCTGCAGATGCATTTGACGTGCCTAAAAGCACCTTAATAACATGTGTCAGTGGGACTACTTCTCGCAAAGATTCAATCGCCAATTGTCGAAAATTGACAGAGACTGAAGAGAATACACTTTCAACATGGATTCTGGATATGGACCGACGTGGTTTACCTNTGCGAATATCAACTGTACGCTATC